>NC_091003.1:27207661-27500161 GCF_041146395.1 Eulemur rufifrons | reverse complement strand
CTATGAGTGCGCCCAGTAAACTGGCTGGTTCCAAGAAGTATACCGCAGAGCTTTTGAAATAACTACTACGGTGAGAATTATTTGCCAGTTTTTGCAGCACCTTTCACAATAATTGTGTTAAGATTCGCCTCTGCATCCTTAAACACAAGATGGCTGCCATGGAAAACACTATGCTGAGGCATAGCTCACTTGGTGTTGCCAATACTTGGTACTGGACCCTGGCAAGAAGCCAGTTTTTTAAGTATCATTCCATGATCCTTTCTCCACTATTTTAAATGGCAGAGCACCTTTTGGCAGTTAGCATAAGAATGAGTCGCTGGAAAGGACCTTTTTTGTGGGGTCGGGTGGTGTTTGGGGGTCAGGGCATCTTTCAGTCTGGCGGTTTGTTTTTATTAGGCCCAGAGAGGAGAAGTGGGCATGTGTGTGGCAGGTGAAAAGTGCTGATCCTCTTTCAGTCTTAGGGTGAAAGAGGATCAGCAGTTTTCAGCCCGTTTCTTTAAGAATCCTTTGATTCATCACCTGGCAATCTACCATGGTTCTCTGGACCCCTCAATGCGTGGGACCCTTTAACTGGATACTTCCAAGAATTATGCTGCAGAGCTTTTGAAATAACCACTACGTGGAGAATTATTTGCCAGTTTTTGCAGCACCTTTCACCATAATTGTGACAAGGTTCGTCTCTGCCTCCTTAAACCAAGCTGGCTGCCATGGACAAAACCATGCTGAGGCCTACCTCACTTGGTATTGCCTATACTTGGTACTGGAGCCTGGCAAGAAGCCAGTCTTTTAAGTATCATTCCACCAACCTTTTTCCATTGTTTTAAAAGGCAGAGCACCTTTTGCCAGTTAGCAAATGAGTTGCTGGAGGGCACGTTGTTGTGTGGGGTCAGGTGGTGTGTGAGGGGGCAGGCGCTCTGCCAGTCCAGTGTTTTTTTTTTAATCCTCAGAGAGGAGAAGTTGGCATGTGTGCAGCAGGTGAAAAGTACGGATCCTGTTTTAGTCTTAGACTGAAACAGGATCCACATTTTCTGCCCGTTCCTTTAAGAATCATTTGACTCTTCTTCCGTGAATCCACCATGGTTCTCTATAACCCTCTATGCGTGGCCCCAGGTAACTAGCTGGTTCCAAGAAGTATGCCATAGAGCTTTTGAAATAACCACTACGTGGAGAATTATTTGCCAGTTTTTGCAGCACCTTTCACCATAATTGTGACAAGGTACTTCTCTGCCTCCTTAATCCCAAGATGGCTGCCAGGGAAAAAACTATGCTGAGGCCTAGCTCACTTGGTGTTGCCGATACTTGGTACGGGAGCGTGGAATAAAACCAGTCTTTCAAGTATCATTCCACCATCCTTTTTCCATTATTTTAAAAGGCATAGCACCGTTTGCCAGTTAGCATAAGAATGAGTCACTGGAGGGGACATTTTTGTGTGGGGTCGTGTGGTGTGTGTGGGGGGGCAAGCCCTCTGTCAGTCCAGTGGTTTGTTTTTATTATGCCCAGAGAGGAGAAGTGGGCATGTGTGTGGCAGGTGAAAAGTGCGGATCCTGTTTCAGACTTAGACTGAAACAGGATCCGCACTTTTCAGCCCGTTCCTTTAAGACTCCTTTGATTCATTCTCAATGATGGTGGAATGGTGGTGACCTCCTGGATTCGTGCTCCTGGAGTGGAAGGCATGGGTCTCCCACTGCCCACAACCCTAGAGGTTCACTTCCCCACAAGAACGGTGGTGTGAATCCATGGAGAATCAGCGTGGGACAGAGAGAGAGAGCAAGAAAAGACTGAGGTGATTAGGGAAATAAATCACCAAAATCTGGAGAGTGCGGGATGGCCAATAGAGAAGGGAGCACGGGACAGCTGTACCCACCTCACCAGAGAGTGGGGTGGGATCAGCCCCACAGGAAAGCATCTTGTTCCCCCTCTGACCTCCACACCCACTCAATTGAGGATCTGCCTGAAGTCGGTGCAGAATCGCCACGGGAGATGTGGGGCTCTGCAGAGAGGAGACATTGGCAGGAGGCATTTTGGACCCTGGAGTGCTGTGCGCAGCTGACGCACCTAGCAACTGTCTCCTATACGCGGGCGGTGGGGCTGCTTTGGTCCCGGCTCTAGCAGATGCCAAACTGCCTCGTATAGGTGGGCGGCTGGATTCTCCCGGTCCCCGGCTCCTCTGGCCTCTGCCGGTCCCTGAGCATTCAACCCCAGTGACAGTGATCTGCAGACGGGCGGCCGCCATTGTCGGGGTCCACAGCCTAAACGCTGAGGAGCGATTGGGTACCGGGCGGCTCCCTGGGCGGCTCCCTTCCCTAGTCCACGGACCCTGACTAGGAGCTCCACCTTTGTGTGAACACTGAGTGGTTCCCCAGTCACGAGAGAGTAGAGCGTGGACCTTGCAGACATTGGGGTGGGGCAGACCATCGCCCGCGGGAACTGCAGTGGCTGGGGCGTTGGGCGAATGAGGGCACCGCTCCGCTCTCCCTATCCACTGTCTTTCTCACAGAGAGAGACAGAAGCCACCTCGGGAGAGGAAGAGGGGCAGCCCCCCCAGCGGAGCTAGCAAAATCATGAACAATATGTGAAGGGCTCCCCCTAGTGACAGAGGAGGCAGCTTACCTGGCACTCACAGTGTGCCCCTATCCAGACTAAAGCTGAAAGAAGGGATCTTAAGGATTCATTCAGATGGGAAGGGCTCAGCGAAGGAACTCTAGGAGTATAAAGAATCAAGCTGAAACCATGCCCTCAAAGAGGATTACTAGTTCTCCACCAATTAACACAAAGCAGATTCCAAATAGCAACATGTCACAGGAAGAATTTCAAACATGGATCATAAATACGCTGAACATTATGCAAGAAAAAATGGATAATCAACACAAAGAAACCACAAAAAAGATCCAGGACTTGGAAGAAAAATTCACCAAAGAAATTGAAATACTGAAGAAAAATCAAACTGAACTCCTGGAAATGAAAAATTTATTCAAGGAGCTACAAAACACAGTGGAAAGTCTCAAGAGCAGGGTAGATCAAACAGAAGAAAGAATCTCAGAGATCGAAGATAACACTTTCCAATTAAATAAGGCAGTCACAGAGTTAAAACAAAGAAACATGAGAAATAATCATAGTCTACAAGAAATGTGGGATTATGTGAAGAAGCCTAACGTGAGAGTTATCGGCATTCCTGAGGGTGAAGAAGACAATAAGCAAGGGTTGAATAAAGTATCTGAAGATATAATTGAGGAAAATTTCCCAGGCCTTGCCAAATCTCTAGATACACAGGTTCAAGAAGCTCAAAGAACCTCTGAGAGATTCATACCAAATAGGAAGACACCACGTCATGTAGTTATCAGACTGACCAAAATATCCACTAACGAGGCCCTTCTTCAATCTGTAAGGAGAAAGAAACAAGTAACATACAAAGGAAAGCCCATCCGAATCACGCCAGATTTCTCAACTGAAACCTTACAAGCAAGAAGAGATTGGAGCCCCATTCTCACTCTTCTGAAACAGAATAATGCCCAGCCTAGAATCCTGTACCCAGATAAGCTCAGTTTTATATATGAAGGTGAAATTAAGACATTCTCAGATAAACAAAAACTCAGAGAATTCACCAAGACAAGAGCAGCTTTCCAAGAAGTATTCAAAACAGAGTTACACGTGGTCCAGCACAAGAAGGACCCTCGAATGTAACACTAATCAAGAGATAAATATGAAAACACAGTTATCATAATGGCTCAAGAGAGAAAACAGATCAATGAAATTCAACCCAACATGAGGAACAGCAATCTGTCTCGCTTATCAGTTCTCTCATTAAATGTGAATGGATTGAATTCCCCACTCAAGAGACATGGACTGGCCCAATGGATAAAAAAAGATATAAGCCAAGTATCTGCTGTCTTCAGGAAACTCATCTAACCTGCAAGGATGCATTTAGACTGAAAATAAAAGGGTGGAAATCAATATTCCAAGCAAATGGAACCCAAAAGAAAGCTGGCGTGGCAGTTCTAATCTCCGATAACGTAGTTTTTAAATCAACAAAAGTAAAGAAAGACAAAGATGGTTACTATATACTGGTGAAGGGTACAATTCAACAAGAAGACATAACTATACTTAACATATATGCACCCGATCTAGGTGCACCCAGATTCATAAAGCAAACCCTACTTGATCTGAACCAAATGATAGATAACAACACTTTAGTAGCCAGAGATTTTAACACGCCACTGACAGTTCAAGACAGATCCTCCAAACAAAAAATAAACAAAGAAATATTGGACGTAAATAGAATGCTAGAACAAATGGGCCTGACTGACATCTACAGGACATTCTACCCAAATACCACTGAATATAAGTTCTTCTCATCAGCTCATGGGACATTCTCCAAGATTGACCATATCTTAGGACATAAAGAATGTCTTAAAAAATTTAAAAATATAGAAATAATACCATGCAGCTTCTCGGATCACAGTGGAATAAAAGTAACAATGAACCCTAACAGAAATCCTCATTTCTACTCAAAGTCATGGAAGCTAAATAACCTTCTCCTGAACAATCATTTTATAAATGAAGAAATCAAGTCAGAAATCAAAAGATTCTTTGAATTAAACGACAAAGGAGATACAACTTATCAAAATCTGTGGGACACAGCTAAAGCAGTCCTGAGAGGAAAATTTATTTCCATAAATGCCTATGCCAAAAAGACAGAAAACTTACAAATAGACAATCTAATGAATAGACTCAAAGAGCTGGAGAAGAAAGAAGAGACCAAACCCAAACCCAGCAGAAGGAAATTATTAAGATTAAATCAGAACTAAATGAAAAGGACCATAAGGGAGCATAAGGGAGATTAAACCAAACCATAACGGAGATTAATAAAACCAAAAGTTGGTTCTTTGAAAAAATAAAAAAAATTGACACACTTCTGGCTAAACTAACCAAGAGCAGAAAAGAAAAATCTCTTATAACCTCGATCAGGAACACGAAAGGAATAATCACGACTGATGCCACAGAGATACATGATATCATCTATGAATTCTACAAAAATCTTTATGCACACAAATTAGAAAACCTGGAGGAAATGGACAAATTCTTATAAACACACAGCCTTCCCAGGCTCAACCAGGAAGAAATAGAATTCCTGAATAGACCGATATCTAGATCTGAAATTGAAACAGCAATAAAAAACCTTCCCAAAAAGAAAAGCCCTGGACCAGATGGGTTCACCCCTGAATTCTACCATACCTACAAAGAAGAACTGGTGCCCATCGTACATAAACTATTCTCCAATATAGAGAAGGATGGGATTCTCCCCAACACTTTTTACCAAGCCAACATAATCCTGATACCAAATCCAGGAAAGGATGCAACTAAAACAGAGAACTATAGACCAATTTCTCTTATGAATATAGATGCAAAAATTCTCAATAAAATTCTAACAAATCGAATCCAAGTGCTTATCAAAAAAATAATCCATCACGACCAAGTGGGCTTCATCCCAGAGATGCAGGGATGGTTTGACATATGGGAATGTAATTCATCACATAAATAGAAGCAAAAATAAAGATCAGATGATCCTCTCAATAGATGCAGAGAAAGCATTTGACAAAATTCAACACCCTTTTATGATAAGAACACTTAACAAAATAGGCATAGATGGGGCCTATATAAAAATGATACAAGCCATATACGACAAACCCTCAGCCAACATCATACTGAATGGGGAAAAACTGAAAGCATTCCCACTTCAAACTGGAACCAGACAAGGCTTACCACTGTCCCCATTACTTTTCTACATAGTATTGGAAGTCCTTGCAAGAGCTATCAGGCAAGAGAGCAGAATCAAGGGAGTTGAAATAGGGACAGAAGAGATCAAACTCTCACTCTTTGCTGATGATATGATGTTATATCTATAAAACCCCAAGGTTTCAACCAAGAGACTCCTGGAATTGATCAATGAATTCAGTAAAGTCTCAGGATACAAAATCAATACACACAAATCAGAGGCATTCATATATGCCAATAACAGTCAAATGGAAAACCAAATTAAGGACTCAATACCCTTCAAAATAGCAACAAAGAAAATAAAATACCTAGGAATTTATTTAACTAAGGAGGTAAAGGACCTCTATAGGGAGAACTATGAAACACTGAGGAAGGAAATTGCAGAACATGTAAATAGGTGGAAAACCATACCATGCTCATGGATCGGTAGAATCAACATTGTTAAAATGTCTATACTGCCCAAAGTTATCTACAGATTCAATGCAATCCTTATTAAATTACCAACATCTTTTTTCACAGACATAGAAAAAATAATTTTACGCTTTGTATGGAACCAGGGAAGACCCCGTTTAGCAAAAGCAATCTTAAACAACAAAAACAAAATGGGAAGTATTAATTTGCCAGACTTCAAACTATACTACAAGGCTGTGGTTCTTAAAACAGCCTGGTACTGGCACAAGTGCAGGGACACAGACCAGTGGAACAGAACAGAAAATCCCAATATAAAACCATCCTCATATAGCCATCTAATCTTTGACAAAGCAGACAAAAACATACTCTGGGGAAAAGATTCCTTATTTAATAAATGGTGCTGGGAAAACTGGATATCCACATGTAGAAGACTAAAACAGGACACATAACTCTCACCCCTCACAAAAATCAAATCACAGTGGTTAACAGACTTAAACCTAAGGTCAGAAACTATTAGAATTCTAGAAGAAAATGTAGGAAAGACTCTTACAGACATTGGCCTAGGCAAAGAATTTATGAAGAAGACCCCTAAAGCAATCACAGCAACAACAAAAATAAATAAATGGGACCTGATCAAATTAAAAAGCTTCTGCACAGCCAAAGAAATAGTCACGAGAGTAAATGGACAACCTACAGAATGGGAAAAAATTTTCGCATACTACACATCAGATAAAGGACTGATAACAAGAATCTATTTAGAACTCAGGAAAATCAGTAAGAAAAAATCAAACAACCCTATCAAAAAGTGGGCAAAGGACATAAATAGAAATTTTTCAAAAGAAGATATAAAAATGGCTAACAAACATATGAAAAAGTGTTCAACATCTCTAATCATCAGGGAAATGCAAATCAAAACCACAATGAGATATCACTTAACTCCAGTGGGAATGGCCTTTATCAAAAAGTCCCAAAACTATACATGTTGGTGTGGGTGTGGGGAGATAGGTACATTCATACACTGCTGGTGGGACTGTAAACTAGTGCAGCCCCTGTGGAAAGCAATGTGGAGATACCTTAAACAGATTCAAGTAGACCTACCATTCGATCCAGCAATTCCATTATTGGACATCTACCCAGAAGAACAAAAGTCATTCTATAAAAAAGACACCTGCACCTGAATGATTATAGCAGCACAATTCACAATCACAAAGATGTGGAAACAACCCAAATGCCCATCAATTCATGAATGGATTAGCAAAATGTGGTATATGTATACCATGGAATATTACTCAGCTATTAGAAATAATGGCGATATGGCATCTCTTTGGTTCTCCTGGAGAGAGCTGGATCCCATTCTATTAAGTGAAGTATCCCAAGAATGGAAAAATAAGCACCACATGTACTCACCAGCAAATTGGTTTCCCTGAGTGCACATTTGGGAACAACACCAATTGGGTATCGGACAGAGGTTGGGGCCGGGTGGAAGGGATGGGTGTATACCTACTTGATGAATGTGATGTGCACTGCCTGGGGAATGGACACCCTTCAAGTTCTAACTGGGGGGGATGGGGTGGGGGAGAGGAGGGGTGCACACCTACATGATGAATGTGATGTGCACTGACTAGGGAATGGACAAAATTGAAGCTCAGAATCGGGGGAAAGGGGAGGCATGGGGAATGTATATAGCCTGATCTTTTGTACCCCCATAATGAGCTAACAAACAAACAAACAAACAAAAAAGAATCGTTTGATTCATCAGCTGGGAATACACCATGGTTCTTTAAAGACCTCTATGCGTGGGCCCAGGTAACTGGCTAGTTCCAAGAAGTATGCCACAGAGCTTTTGAAATAACCACTACGTTGAGAATTATTTGCTAGTTTTTGCACCACCTTTCACCATAATTGTGATAAGGTTCGTCCGTGCCTCCTTCAACCCAAGATGGCTGGGGCGGACAAAACTATGCTGAGGCCTAGTTCACTTGGTGTTGCCGATAGTTGGTACTGGAGCCTGGCAAGAAGCCATGCTATTAAGAGTCATTCCACCATCCTTTCTCCATCATTTTAAAAGGCAGAACACCTTTTTCCAGTTATCATAAGAATGAGTTGCTGGAGGGGACGTTTTTGAGTGGGGTCGGGTGGTGCGTTGAGGGGAAGGCTCTCTGTCTGTCTGGTGGTTTGTCTTTATTATGCCCAAAGAGGAGAGGTGGGCATGTGTGTGGCAGGTGAAAAGTACGGATCCTGTTTCAGTCTTAGACTGAAACAGGATCCGCACTTTTCAGCCAGTTCCTTTACGAATCCTTTGATTCATCAGCTGGGAATCCACCATGGCTGTCGAGACCCCTCTATGTGTGGGCCCAGGTAACTGGCTAGTTCCAAGATGTATGCCGTAGAGCTTTTGAAATAACCACTACGTTGAGAATTGTTTGCCAGTTTTTGCAGCACCTTTGACCATAATTGTGATAAGGTTCATCTGTGCCTCCTTAAACCCAAGCAGGCTGCCACGGACAAAACTATGCTGAGGCCTAGCTCCCTTGGTGTACCGATACATTTTACTGGAGCCTGGCAAGAAGCCATTTTTTTTAAGTACAATTCCACCGTCTTTTCTCCATTATTTTAAAAGGCAGTGCACCTTTAGCCAGTTAGCATAAAGATGAGTCACTGGAGCGGCTTTTTGTGTGGGGTTGGGTGTGTGTGGGAGGGCAGGCCCTCTGTCAGTCCGGTGGTTTGTTTTTATTATTCCCAGAGAGGAGAAGCGGGCATGTATGTGGCAGGTGAAAACTTTGGATCCTGTTTCAGTCTGAAACAGTATCTCCGCTTTTGAGCCTGTTCCTTTTGGAATCCTTTAATTCATCAGTTGGGAATCCGCCATGGTTCTCTAGACCTCCCTGAGCGTGGGCCCAGGTAACTGGCTAGTTCCAAGAAGTATGCCGCAGAGCTTTGGAAATAACCACTACATTGAGTATTATTTGCCAGTTTTTGCAGCAACTTTCACAATGATTGTGAAAAGGTTAGGCAGTGCATCCTGAAACCCAAGCTGGCTTCCACAGAAAAAACTACGGTTAGGCCAATCTCCCTTGGAGTTGCCGATAATTGGTACTGGTCCGTGGCAAGAAGCCATTTCTTTAAGTATCATTCCACCTTCCGTTCACAACCATTTTAAAAGGCAGAGCACCTATTGCCATTTAGCTTAAGGATGAGTCGCTGGAGGAAACGTTTTTGTGTGGGGTGGGAGAGGCAGAGCCAGGCCCTCTGTCAGTCCAGTGGTTTGTTTTTATTATCCCCGGAGAGGAGAAGTGGACATGTGTGTGGCAAGTGAAAAGTGTGGATCCTGTTTCAGTCTTAGACTGATACAGGATCGGCACTTTTCATCCTGTTCCTTTAAGAATCCTTTGCTTCATCAGCTGGGAATCCACCATAGTTCTCTACACCCCACTATGTGTGGGCCCACTTAACAGGCTAGTTCAAAGAAGTATGCCACAGAGCATTTGAAATAACCACTACCATGGAAATTATTTGCCAGCTTTTCCAGCACTTTTACCATAATTTTGATAAGGTTCATTTGTGCTTCCTTAAACCCTAGATGGCTTCCATGGACAAACCTATACTGAGGGTTCTCTCGCTTGGTGTTGCCAATACTTGGTACGGGAGTCTGACAAGAATCCAGTCTTTTAATTATCATTGCACCATCCTTTCTCCTTTATATTAAAAGGTGAGCAACTTTCGGCAGTTAGCATAAGGATGAGTCAACGGAGGGGATGTTTTTGGGTGGGATCGGGGTGGTTTGGGGGACAGTCCCTCTGTCAGTCTGGTTGTTTGTGTTTATTATGCCCAGACAGGGAAGTGGATATATTTGTGGCAGGTGAAATGTGCGGATCCTGTTTCAGTTAGACTGAAACAGTATCCGCACTTTTCAGCTGGTTCCATTAAAAATCCTTTGATTCATCAGCTGGGAATCCACCATGGTTCCTTAGAACCCTCCATGCATGGGCCCATGAACTGGCCTGTACCAAGATGTATGCTGCACAGCTTTTGAGATAAACACTACGTGTAGAATTATTTGCCAGTTTCTGCAGCACATATCACCATAATTGTGATAAGGATCGTCTGTGCCTCCTTAAACACAAGATGGCTGCCACGGAGAAAACTATGCTGAGGCCTAGGTCACTTGGATTTCACGACACTTGTTACTGGAGGCTGGAAGGAGGCCATTCTTTTAAGTATCATTCCACCATACTTTCCCCATTATTTTAAAATGCACGGAAACCTTTGCAAGTTAGCATAATAATTAGTAGCTGGAGGGGACATTTTTATTTGTGGGGTCGGTGTGGGTGGGGGGCGCAGGCCCTCTGTCAGTTCGCTGGATTGTTTTTATTTTCCCCAGACCGGAGAAGTGGGCATGTGTGTGGCAGGTGAAAAGTTCGGATCCCGTTTCTGTCTTAGACTGAAACAGAAACCGCACTTTTCACCCCGTTCCATTAAGAATCCCTTGCTTCATCAGCTGGGAAATCCACCATGGGCCTCTAGACTGCTCTATGCGTGGGCCCAGTTAACTGGCTAGTTCAAAGAATTATGCCGCAGAGCTTTTCAAGTAACCACTACCATGAGAATTACTTGACCGCTTTTGCAGCACCTTTCACCATAATTGTGATAAGGTTCATCTGTGCCTCCTTAAACCCAAGATGGCTGCCAGGGACAAACGTGTGCTGAGGCCTAGGTGACTTGCTGTTGCGAATACTTGGTATGGGAGTCTGGCAATAAGCCAGTCTTTTAGGTATAATTCCACCATTCTATCTCCATTATTTTAAAAGGCAGAGGACGTATTGCCAGATAGCATAAGGATCAGTCGCTGGAGGGCACGATTTTGTGTGGGGTGGTGGGGGGCGGGGGCAGGCCATCTGTCAATCCGATGGGTTGTTTTTGTTATCCCTAGAGAGGAGAAGTGGGCATGTGTGTTGCAGGCAAAAAGTCAGAATCCTGTTTCAGTCAGGATCTGCACTTTTCAGCCTGTTCCTTTAAGAATCCTTAGATTCATCACCTTGGAATCCACCATGGTTCTCTAGACCCCTCTATGCGTGGGCCCAGGTAACTGGCTTGTTCCAAGAAGTATGCCACAGAGCTTTTGAATTAAACAGTACGTTGAGAATTATTTGCCGGGTTTTCAGCACGTTTCACCATAATTATGATAAAGTTTGTATGTGCCTCCTTAAACCCAACATGGCTGCCACAGGCATAACTATGCTGAGGCGTAGCTGACTTGGTGTTGCCTATTTTTGTTAGTGGAGACTGACAAGAAGCCATTCTTCTAAGTATCACTCCACCGTCCTTTCTCCATTGTTTAAAAATGCAGGGAAATTTTGCAAGTTAGCATAATAATTAGTAGCTGGAGGGGAATTTTTTTTGGGGGGATCTGCGTGGGTGGAAGGGGGGCAGGCCCTTTGTCAGTTCGCTGGTTTGTTTTTATTATCCCCAGAGAGGAAAAGTGGACATGTGTGTGGCAGGTGAAAAGTGGGCATATGTGTGGCAGGTGAAAAGTGTGCGTCCTGTTTCAGTCTTAGACAGACACAGGATCTGCACTTTTCACCCCGTTCCATTAAGAATCCTTTGCTTCATCAGCTGGGAATCCACCATGGTTCTCTAGACCCCTCTTTTAGTGCACACAGAAAACTGCCTGGTTCCAAGAAGTTTTCCTCAGAGCTTTTGAAATAACCACTACTATGGAAATTATTTGCCAGCTTTTCCAGCACTTTTACCATAATTTTGATAAGGTTCATCTGTGCTTCCTAAAACCCTAGATGGCAGCCACGGACAAACCTATGCTGACACCTAGGTCACTTCCTGTTGCCAATAATTGGTATGGGAGTCTGGCAAAAGGCCAGTATTTTAAGTATAATTCCACCATCCTATCTTCATTATTTTAAAACGCAGAGGACCTTTCGCCAGATAGCATAAGGATGAGTCGCTGGAGGGGACCTTTTTGTGTACAGTGTTGGGGGGCGGGGGAGGACATCTGTCAATCCAATTGATTGTTTTTATTATCCCTAGAGAGGAGAAGTGGGCATGTGTGTTGCAGGCAAAAAGTGCATATAGTGTTTCAGTCTCAGACTGAAACAGGATCCGCACTTTTCAGCCTGTTCCTTTAAGAATCCTTTGATTCATCACCTGGGAATCCATCATGGTTCTCTAGACCCCTCTATGCGTGGGCCCAGAAAACTGCCGGGTTCCAAGAAGTATTCCACAGAGCTTTTGAAAAAACCACTACGTTGAGAATTATTTGCAGGTTTTGCAGCACCTTTCATCATAATTGTCATAAGGTTCGTCTCGAGATGGCTGCCATGGACAAAACTATGCTGAGGCCGAGCTCACTTTGTGTGGCCGATCCTTGGTACTGGAGACTGGAAAGAATACATTCTTTTAAGTATCATTTCACCATCCTTCTCCACTATTTTAAAAGTCAGAGCACCTTTTGGCAGTTAGAATAACAAGGAGTCGCTGGACGGGAAGTTTTTATGTGGGGTCTGGGGGCTGGTGCGGCAAGCCCTCCGCCAGTTCTGTGGTTTCTTTTTATTATCCCCAGAGAGGAGAAGTGGGCATGTGTTTGGCAGGTGAAAAGTGCAGATCCTGTTTCAGAGTATGAAACAGGATCCACATGTTCATCCTGTTCCTTTAAGAATCCTTTGCTTCATCAGCTGGGAATCCACCATAGTTCTCTACACCGCACTATGCGTGGGCCCAGTTAACTGGCTAGTTCAAAGAAGTATGCCGCAGAGCTTTTGAAATAACCACTACCATGAGAATTATTTAACAGCTTTCGCAGCACCTTTTATTATAATTGTTATAAGGTTCATCTGTGTCTCCTTAAACCCAAGATGGCTGCCATGGACAAACCTATGCTGAGGCCTACGTCACTTGCTGTTGCCAATACTTGGTATGGGAATCTGGCAATAAGCCAGTCTTTTAGGTATAATTCTACCATCCTATCTCCAGTTTTTTAAAAGGCTTATGACCTTTCACCAGATAGCATAAGGACGAGTCACTGGAGCAGACTATTTTGTGTGGGGTGGTGGGGGCCGGGGGCAGGGCATCTGGAAATCCAATGGGCTGTTTTTGTTATCCCTAGAGATGAGAAGGGCGAATGTGTGTTGCAGGCAAAATCTGCGGATCCTGTTTCACACTTAGACTGAAACAGGATCTGCACTTTTGAGCCTGTTCCTTTAAGAATCCTTTGATTCATCACCTGGGAATCCACCATGGTTCTCTAGACCTCTCTTTGCATGGGCACAGGTAACTGGCTTGTTCCAAGAAGTATGCGACAGAGCTTTTGAATTAACCAGTACTTTTAGAATTGTCAGGTTTTTAGCATGTTTAACCGTAATTGTGATAACGTTTGAATGTGCCTCCTTAAACCCAAGATGGCTGCCACGGATATAAATATGCTGAGGCATAGCTGACTTGTTGATGCCTATTTTTGTTAGTGGAGACTGACAAGAAGACATTCTTCTAAGTATCATCCCACCATCATTTTTCCATTGCGTAAAAATGGAGGGAAATTTTGCAAGTTAGTATTATAATTAGATGTAGGGTACGTATTTTTTTTTCTTTTTTTGTGGGGTAGGAGTGGATGGGCGTTTCAGGCCCTCTGTGAGTTCGCTGGTTTTCTTTTATTATCCCCAGAGAGGACAAGTGGGCATGTGTTTGGCAGGTGAAAAGTGTGGATTCTATTTCAGAGAATTAAACAGGATCCACATGGTCATCCCATTCCTTTAAGAATCCTTTGCTTCATCAGCTGGGAATCCACCATGGTTCTATATACTCCTCTTTGCGTGGGAACAGGTAACTGGCTTGTTCCAAGAAGTATGCCGCAGAGCTTTTCAATTAACCACTACGTTGAAAATTATTTGCAGGTGTTCAGCATTTCACCATAATTGTGATAACGTTTGTTTGTGCCTCCTGAAACCCAAGAAGGCTGCGACGGACATAACTATGCTGAGGACTAGCTGACTTGGTGTTGCCTATTTTTGTTAGTGGAGACTGACAAGAAGCCATTCTTCTAAGTATCATCCCACCACCATTTTTCCATTGTTTTAAAATGCAGGGAAATTTTGCAAGTTAGCATTATAATTAGTAGCTGGAGGGTACGGTTTTTTTTGTGTGTGTGGTCGATGTGGATGGGGGGGTAAGGCCCTCTGTCAGTTCGATGGTTAGTTTTTATTATCCCCAGAGAGGAGAAGTGGGCATGTGTTTGGCAGGAGAAAAGGGCGGATTCTGTTTCAGAGAATTAAACAGGATCTGCATGGTAATCCCGTTCCTTTAAGAATCCTTTGCTTCATGAGCTGGGAATCCACCATGGTTCTATATACTTCTCTATGCGTGGGCACAGGAAACTGGCTTGTTCCAAGAAGTATGCCTCAGAGCTTTTCTATTAACCAGTATGTTGAAAATCCTTTGCAGGTTTTCAGCCTTTCACCATAATTGTGATAACGTGTGTATGTGCCTACTGAAACCAAATATGGCTGCTACGGACATAACTATGCTGAGGCGTAGCTGACTTGGTGTTGCCTATTTTTGTCAGTGGAGACTGACAAGAAGCCATTCTTCTAAGTATCATCCCACCATCATTTCTCCATTGTTTAAAAATGCAGGGAAATTTTGCAAATTGGCATTATAATTAGTAGCTGGAGGGTACTTTTTTTTTGTGGGGTCGGTCAGGATGGGTGTTCAGGAGTTGAGCCTAAGAATACTGAGTTGTAGAAATGCCCCCTGTATTTCTGGAGACAAGATTTGATTTCAGAAGTCAAATAAGGCTTTGCTTTAAGGAAAAGATAAATGTGTTAGTTCAAAAGCTGCCTCGTCTCAGGAGGGCGTCTTGCTGGTCAGTAGAAGCTGCATCTCAAGGAGACAGCTGTAAACTGGGCCTTTGGTTCTCACCTGTTTTGAAAGACAAGGCAGGCCTCCCTTAGGACCAAAGGTTGCTGGTGCTGCTGACAGGTGGACCCCCGGAGATGAGAGCTAATCAGATAGATATGCTAATGCCCAAGCCGGGCCCAGATGGAACCATGCGGTTCAAGTAATTAACACAAAGCACAGCCCATGTTGACTTCTGGGATCATCTCTGTCTCCAAGAACACAATCACCAGAGCCAAGATGTCTCTGTTTGTTGCTAAAGTAATAGCCTTATCATAAAACTTAGAAGTTTGCCCCAAGAAGATTTTATAACCCATTGTTCCCCTAGTTAGAGTTAGTTAAAGGATCTGTAGTAGACTTTTAGGAGACTTTGACCCTAAAGCAAACTGCCTGTTAGTATCAAAATCCCGTTGCGCTTGGCAACCGGAGCCTGTATGTACCCTATATAATACCTGTGTGGAGTTTCAGTCGGGGAAATATTTGATGCGGGTAAAATATTTCCATCCGGATACCCTCCTTTATCTATTTTCATAAACTTTCACTTTATAAACAAAAAAAAATAAAATAAAATAAAGGACCTGTTTGCGGGGGGCGTAGCTAACTCCCCGCAAACTGGCGTAGTCGGCAGGACACTCCGATAGGGTCTTGAAGGCAAAAGGCTTTGCTCGAGCGAAGAGTTCCCGAATTGCATGGCAAGGGACCTGGAGTGGATTGAAAGTCGCGCGCGCGTCTTACCTAGTGAGAGGTAAGTGAACATCTCCAGGGCAAAGTAAATTATTATTCTGTCCGGATTAAAATAATGAGGAAGACTATCTTTTCTGAGTATGTGGAATTGTTGAGAGCTTATTAAAGAGTACTAGAGTAATTGCCAAAAAGAAAAATCTCGAGAAATTGTTAATTTAATTTCCAAGCACTGTGATTGGTTCCCACCTCCGGGTGAGTTCAAGCTGCAGCAAAAGTAGTTGGCGCTGAAAACATTATGAAAAGCGCTCCGAAAATAAATAAATAAATAAATAAATTAAATTTCTCTATGTATTTAAAAGCTCTGCTCTTTAATTTCTCAAGCTCTACAGCTGTTTCATTCTAACTCAGAATTCTCTTTTAGCGAGACGGAGGATATCCGTCCTAAAATAAGCTTAGTAAAAGATCTGGAGCCTGTTTTTAGCAGAAAAGAGAAGGTCAATTGGGACCTTCCGTCTGCATTGGGCCAGGATAAGACAAAGCCAATAAAAGTAGGTACCGACCCTCTTCTCGGGTCTATAGAAAATATAGAAAAGAGAAAAAGAAAGAATTCTAAAGGAGAACTTTCACTTTAAGAGCTCTCTGCGCGGCTCAAGTCAGCCGCTTTAAGCTTGGGAACCGCTACTCTCTAATGCAAATGATTCCCTGAAGCATGATCCACCGTTGAGAGAGGCTGTTAAAAAAAAAAAAAAAAAAACTTTTAAAGAACAAACTACGATCTTAGAAAAGATGATCAGGTTATTGCTCAAATTCAACAGTGCTGTATTAGAACATAAGAGAAGATAGCTTCTCCTAAACAGTCTGTGTTTTCTTGTGTAAGATGTTAAAGAAAATGTTAATGAAACTTATGTAGATTTTATCACTAGATTACAAGATGTGCAAAAAACGGTTAGTCCGCCTGACTTAAAAAATTTAATATTACATATATTGGCTTTTAATAATACTAATTCAAAATGTTAGCGGCTTTTACATCCGCCGCTCAAAAAAAAAAAAAAAAGGGTTTCGCCGAAAAGTTAAATCAGAGGCTTTTAAAATACAAATGTTGGCTGAGGCTAGCAGTGGGAAAGGCATTCCCAGAAAGCAAAAAACTGTCATAAAATGTCTCGATTACATCCGTAAAGGACATTTTGGAAAAAAAAAAAATTATAAACAACTTTCCGGAGCTTTTATCACTGACCGGAGCTCTCTTACCTTAAAAGGGATTTCAGTACATTTGGGTATAGTTGATTCAGATTACTCAGGAAAAATTTCAGTTAATGATGAGTTCCAATTTTGATTATCTTATTCAGGCTAGAGACCGTACTGCACAACTTCTATTGTTACCTTATATACAGAAGTTCTAAGGCAAGGAGGTTTTGGGAGCACTGGAACTAAAGTGTATTGGCAAGCTTTAATTAATGACCAGAGACCTCAATTAGAGATTAAGTTAAATGGCAAATCTTTTCTTGGACTTGTAGATACTGGGGCTGATGTTACAATTATTTCTAAAAGTTTTTGGCCAAAGGCTTGGCCTTTACAAGAAGTTCCTACTGTTCTTACCGGAATAGGAACGATGACTGACATATTTCAAAGTCGACAAATTTTAAATTGTTCAGGTCCTGATGGACAGACAGCCACTTTAAAACCTTACGTGGCTAACATCACTATTAATTTGTGGGGAAGAGATTTGTTACAGCAATGGGGAGCATACATCAATATACCTAATACATCTGCTCCTGCTAAACAGATTATGTTAAATATGAATTATAACCCTTGTTTTGGTTTGGGTAAAAGGAGCCAAGGGGCTAAGACTTTCGAGGCACCAAAGGCACATACTTCTCAGCATGGTTTATGCTATCCAAATTTTGGATAGCGGCCACTGCTGCTGAAAAGCACCATTATGCTCTGGCTTTAAATTGGATATCACAAAAGCCTATATGGACAGAGCAGTGGCCACTAAACCAAGAAAAATTGGGTGCTCTTCAAATATTAGGAGAAGAACAATTACAAGCAGGACATATAGAGGAGTCCACCAGTCCGTGGAATTCTCCTATATTTGTTATTAAAAAGAAATCTGGCAAATGGCAAATGTTAACTGATTTAAAAATAATCAATATAATTATACAATTAATAATCAAGCCAAACGTATTGTTTCTCATTGTCCCACTTGTCAATTAATTAATCAGCTTAAATTTTCTGCAGGACTTAATCCTCGAGGTCTCTCGCCAAATGAATTATGGCAAATGGATGTTACTCATATTCCTAAATTTGGCAAGTTAGGTATTGTACGTGTTACTGTAGATACTTATTCCAGTCTTATTATGGCTACTCCATCCTCTGGAGAAACTGTTAGACATGTACTTTCACGTTTACACTCCTGTTTTGTATAAATGGGAGTCCCAGCCACCATTAAAACTGACAATGGCCCTGCTTACACTAGTCATTCTTTTGCAGCTTTTTATATTAAATGAGACATCAAGCACATTACTGGCATTCCTTATAATCCTCAAGGACAAGGTATTATAGAACGTACACATCAAACTTTAAAAAACATGTTATTAAAACAAAAAGGGGGAGGTAGACAGTCTCCCAAAGACAGAATAAATCAAGCCTTATTTACCTAAAATTTTTTGAATATTCATAAGGAAGATAAATTAACAGCAATAGAAAAGCATTGGAATGGGAGTCCACAATCAGACTCTTTCCCTCACCAGCCTATCTGGTGGAAAGATAATGTAGAAAATAAATGGAAAAAAGGATGGGCAAAGGTGTGGGGGAGAGTTTTTGCTTGTGTTTTGACAGATGACAGACCAACAGTCTGGATTCCAAGCAGAAGAATCAAACCCAGAGTGGAAACTCAAGGGGAAAAAGCAGAAGACACGTCAGGCACAGACCATGACGTGGGGACAGCTGAAGAGAACATACAAAGAAGCAGACAAGATATTGAACCGGACATTTGTACCTAAAACGTCTGTAAATCTTTTTCTTGCCATGATCTGCGTGGTGAGCATGGTGGTAAGAGTGTCTGGCAACCAGACACATCACTATTGGGCATTCTAAAATTGCACCCACAGATATACCCCTTTGTAAGAAAGTAATAATTTCTGATCCTAAAACTTGGGTACAATGGGACAATTATAGAGCTCACACGGGGCGCATTCTTGCTGGGTCCACATCTTATGGTGTTGTCCTAGACTGGAGTCCCTATGGACATCCTGCCTCCTCTCACAATTTTAAAAAGCTTCATTGGAATAAAACTGCCACCTCGATGTCTGTAAAAGACACTGACCTTAAAAGTCATATTACATGGCTCAATGATGGTATGAGCTCTCCAGCTCCTCATATTTTAGATGGCCCTATTCATGATCAATTGTGGAAAATATCAGCTGCTTTGCACCCTTTGCAGGCCTGGATTAGCACACACACTGGATACAAACAATAGCCGAGAATGGACTTTTAATTTAAATTCTACTCATTATATTCAAGTTTGTGTTAGACTGCCTTACTTATTTATGATTGGACATGCTGTTTATAAAGAACCTTCTTTCCTAGTGACCTGTGACAACTGTTCTTATTATACCTGTATTAAGAATTCTATAAAGTTCAACCCTTATAAAGAAACACTTTATATTTTCAAAGCCAGAACAGGACTGTGGTTACCTGTTAAAATGAATAGAGTCTGGCAAGAAACACCAGCAATGTTCCTTTTGGATAAACTACTTAACCACATTCTTAAACGTACAAAAAGATTTATTGGTCTCTTAATAGCAGCTATTTTGGGAATCATTGCTGTCACTGCTTCTGCGGCCACCGCAGGTGTGGCTCTACATCAGACCGTTCAGACCACTGAATTTGTTCAAAACTGGCACCATGATTCAAATCAATTATGGTCTACACAAAATCAAATTGACTCTAAATTAGCTACTCAAGTGGCTGACTTACAGCAAGCAGTCACCTTGTTGGGAGACCAGGTTATAAGTCTACAAAAGCAACTTAGACTTCGTTGTGATTGGAATATCACTCAATTTTGTGTTACACCTCATATATATAATCAAACTCGGTTTCCTTGGGAAAACATCAAAAAACATCTACTTAATCAAGGAAATCTGACTGAAGAGATTAAAAATTTACAACAAGAAATATTAAGTACCTTCAGTCACAAACTTAAATTGCTCTCTGAAGCTGACATTATTGATGACATCTCTTCTGGTTTGGAGTCAGCTGATCCACTTTATCATCTTAAGATCTATGGGAGTTCCACTATTGTAACTTTTAGCATTATTTTAATCCTTTGCTTGTGTTTATTTATAGTCTGGAGAAAACTCCGAAGCAGACAAGAATCCAGAGACCAACTCCTCGCTGTGATGGCTGTCCAACTCCATCAACTTTCTTCAAAAAATAAAAAAGGGGGAGATGTTGAGCCTAAGAATACTGAGTTGTAGAAATGCCCCCTGTATTTCTGGAGACAAGATTTGATTTCAGAAGTCAAATAAGGCTTTGCCTTAAGGAAAAGATAAATGTGTTAGTTCAAAAGCTGCCTCGTCTCAGGAGGGCGTCTTGCTGGTCAGTAGAAGCTGCATCTCAAGGAGACAGCTGTAAACTGGGCCTTTGGTTCTCACCTGTTTTGAAAGACAAGGCAGGCCTCCCTTAGGACCAAAGGTTGCTGGTGCTGCTGACAGGTGGACCCCCGGAGATGAGAGCTAATCAGATAGATATGCTAATGCCCAAGCCGGGCCCAGATGGAACCATGCGGTTCAAGTAATTAACACAAAGCACAGCCCATGTTGACTTCTGGGATCATCTCTGTCTCCAAGAACACAATCACCAGAGCCAAGATGTCTCTGTTTGTTGCTAAAGTAATAGCCTTATCATAAAATTTAGAAGTTTGCCCCAAGAAGATTTTATAACCCATTGTTCCCCTAGTTAGAGTTAGTTAAAGGATCTGTAGTAGACTTTTAGGAGACTTTGACCCTAAAGCAAACTGCCTGTTAGTATCAAAATCCCGTTGCGCTTGGCAACCGGAGCCTGTATGTACCCTATATAATACCTGTGTGGAGTTTCAGTCGGGGAAATATTTGATGCGGGTAAAATATTTCCATCCGGATACCCTTCTTTATCTATTTTCATAAACTTTCACTTTATAAACTATATCTTTGGCTCTGTGTATTATTATTGCCATTACTTTATATTTTTATTTCTGTTTCCTACTATATTTTTCATCCTTTGCGATGACCCCTGCCTGAGAGACCTGATCGGAAGAAAAAACCTCTTTGCAGGGAGCGTAGCTAACTCCCTGCAAACTGGCGTAGTCAACTTAGAGATCTGATCAGAACAAAGAGAAAAGGACCTCTTTGCGGGGAGCGTAGCTAACTCCCCGCATTCAGGCCCTCTGTCAGATCGCTGGTTTGTTTTTATTATCCCCAGAGAAGAGTAGTGGGCATGTGTTTGGCAGGTGAAAAGTGCGGATTCTGTTTGAGAGAATTAAACAGGATCCGCATGGTCATCTCATTCCTTTAAGAATCCTTTGCTTCATCAGCTGGGATTCCACCATGTTTCTATATACTCCACTATGCGTGGGCACAGGTACCTGGCTTGTTCCAAGAAGTATGCTGGAGAGTTTTCAAATTAACCAGTACGTTGAAAATTATTTGCAGGTGTTCAGCGTTTCACCATAATTGTGATAACGTTTGTATGTGCCTCCTGAAACCCAAGAAGGCTGCGACGGACATAACTATGCTGAGGAGTAGCTGACTTGGTGTTGCCTATTTTTGTTAGTGGAGACAGACAAGAAGCCATTCTTCTAAGTATCATCCCACCACCATTTTTCCATTGTTTTAAAATGCAGGGAAATTTTGCAAGTTAGCATTATAATTAGAAGCTGGAGGGTACGGTTTTTTTTGTGTGTGGTCGATGTGGATGGGGGGGTCAGGCCCTCTGTCAGTTCGCTGGTTAGTTTTTATTATCCCCAGAGAGGAGAAGTGGGCATGTGTTTGGCAGGTGAAAAGGGTGGATTCTGTTTCAGAGAATTAACGATGATCCCCATGGTCATCCCATTCCTTTAATTATCCTTTATTTCACCAACTGGAAATCCACCATGGTTCTATATACTCCTCTTTGTGTGGGAACAGGTAAGTGGCTTGTTCCAAGAAGTATGTCGCAGAGGTTTTCAATTAACCACTACGTTGAAAATTATTTGCAGGTGTTCAGCGTTTGAACATAATTGTGATAACGTTTGTTTGTGCCTCCTGAAACCCAAGAAGGCTGCGACGGACATAACTATGCTGAGGAGTAGCTGACTTGGTGTTGCCTATTTTTGTTAGTGGAGACTGACAAGAATCCATTCTTCTAAGTATCATCTCACCATCATTTTTCCATTGTTTAAAAATGCAGGAAAATTTTGCAAGTTAGCATTATAATTAGTAGCTGGAGGCTACGGTGTTTTTTTTTTTTTTTTTTCCTGTGAGGTCGGTGTGGATGTGTTGGTCAGGCCCTCTGTCAGTTCGCTGGTTTGTTTTTATTATCCCCAGAGAGGAGAAGTGTGTATTAGTAGGGCAGGTGAAAACTGCGGATCTGTTTCAGAGAATTAAACAGCATCCGCATGGTAATCCCGTTCCTTTAAGAATCCTTTGCTTCATGAGCTGGGAATCCACCATGGTTCTATATACTTCTCTATGCGTGGGCACAGGAAACTGGCTTGTTCCAAGAAGTATGCCTCATGACCGGGCGAGGTGGCTGACGCCTGTAATCCTAGCACTCTGGGAGGCCGAGGTGGGCGGATCATTTGAGCTCAGGAGTTCGAGACCAGCCTGAGCAAGAGCGAGACCCCACCTCTACTAAAAATAGAAAGAAATTATATGGACAGCTAAAAATATATATAGAAAAAATTAGCCGGGCATGGTGGCGCATGCCTGTAGTCCCAGCTACTCGGGAGGCTGAGACAGGAGGATCGCATGAGCCCAGGAGTTTGAGGTTGCTGTGAGCTAGGCTGACGCCACGGCACTTACTCTAGCCTGGGCAAGAAAGTGAGACTCTGTCTCAAAAAAAAAAAAAAAAAAAAAAAAAAAGAAGTATGCCTCAGAGCTTTTCAATTAACCAGTATGTTGAAAATCCTTTGCAGGTTTTCAGCGTTTCACCATAATTGTGATAACGTGTGTATGTGTCTCCTGAAACCCAATATGGCTGCCAAGGACATAAGAATGCTGAGGCGTAGCTGACTTCGTGTTGCCTATTTTTGTTAGTGGAGACTACAAGAAGCCATTTTTCTAAGTATCATCCCACCATCATTTTTCCATTGTTTAAAAATGCAGGGAAATTTTGCAAGTTAGCATTATAATTAGTAGCTGGAGGGTACTTTTTTTTTTTTTGTTTGTCGGGTCAGTGTGGATGGGTTGGTCAGGCCATCTGTCAATTCACTGGTTTGTTTTTATTATCCCCAGAGAGGAGAAGTGGGCATGTGTTTGGCAGGTGAAAAGTGCGGATTCTGTTTCAGAGAATTAAACAGGATCCGCATGGTCATCTCATTCCTTTACGAGTCCTTTGCTTCATGAGCTGGGATTCCACCATGTTTCTATATACTCCTCTATGCGTGGGCACAGGTACCTGGCTTGTTCCAAGAAGTATTCCGCAGAGATTTTCAATTAACCACTACGTTGAAAATTATTTGGAGGTTTTCAGCGTTTCACCATAATTTTGATAACGTTTGTATGTGCCTCCTGAAACCCAAGAAGGCTGCGACGGACATAACTATGCTGAGGAGTAGCTGACTTGGTGTTGCCTACTTTTGTTAGTTAAGACAGACAAGAAGCCATTCTTCTAAGTATCATCCCACCACCATTTTTGCATTGTTTTAAAAAGCAGGGAAATTTTGCAAGTTAGCATTATAATTAGTAGCTGGAGGGTACGGTTTTTTTTTTGTGTGTGGTCGATGTGGATGGGGGGGTCAGGCCCTCTGTCAGTTCGCTGTTTAGTTTTTGTTATCCCCAGAGAGGAGAAGTGAGCATGTGTTTGGCAGGTGAAAAGGGCGGATTCTGTTTCAGAGAATTAACGATGATCCCCATGGTCATCCCGTTCCTTTAATAATCCTTTACTTCATCAGCTGGAAATCCACCATGGTTCTATATACACCTCTTTGCGTTGGAACAGGTAACTGGCTTGTTCCAAGAAGTATGCAGCAGAGCTTTTCAATTAACGAGTACGTTGAAAATTATTTGCAGGTGTTCAGCGTTTCACCATAATTGTGATAACGTTTGTTTGTGCCTCCTGAAACCCAAGAAGGCTGCGACGGACATAACTATGCTGAGGAGTAGCTGACTTGGTGTTGCCTATTTTTGTTAGTGGAGACTGACAAGAAGCCATTCTTCTAAGTATCATCCCACCATCATTTTTCCATTGTTTAAAAATGCCAGGAAATTTTGCAAGTTAGCATTATAATTAGTAGCTGGAGGGTACTTTTTTTTTTTTTGTGGGGTCAGTGTGGATAGGTTGGTCAGGCCATCTGTCAATTCACTGGTTTGTTTTTATTATCCCCAGAGAGGAGAAGTGCGCATGTGTTTGGCAGGTGAAAAGGGCGGTTTCTGTTTCAGAGAATTAAACAGGATCAGCATGGTCATCTCATTCCTTTAACAATCCTTTGCTTCATCAGCTGGGATTCCACCATATTTCTATATACTCCTCTATGCGTGGGCACAGGTACCTGGCTTGTTCCAAGAAGTATGCCGCAGAGCTTTTCAATTAACCACTACGTTGAAAATTATTTGCAGGTGTTCAGCGTTTCACCATAATTGTGATAACGTTTGTTTGTGCCTCCTGAAACCCAAGATCACTGCCACGAACATAACGATGCTGAGGCGTAGCTGACTTGGTTTTGCCTATTTTTGTTAGTGGAGACTGACAAGAATCCATTCTTCTAAGTATCATCTCACCATCATTTTTCCATTGTTTAAGAATGCAGGAAAATTTTGCAAGTTAGCATTATAATTAGTAGCTGGAGGCTACGGTGTTTTTTTTTTTTTTTTCTTGTGGGGTCGGTGTGGATATTTTGGTCAGGCCCTCTGTCAGTTCGCTGGTTTGTTTTTATTATCCCCAGAGAGGAGAAGTAGGTATTAGTATGGCAGTTGAAAACTGCGGATCTGTTTCAGAGAATTAAACAGGATCCGCATGGTAATCCCGTTCCTTTAAGAATCCTTTGCTTCATGAGCTGGGAATCCACCATGGTTCAATATACTTCTCTATGCGTGGGCACAGGAAACTGGCTTGTTCCAAGAAGTATTCCTCAGAGCTTTTCAATTAACCAGTATGTTGAAAATCCTTTGCAGGTTTTCAGCGTTTCACCATAATTGTGATAACGTGTGTATGTGCCTACTGAAACCAAATATGGCTGCTATGGACATAACTATGCTGAGGTGTAGCTGACTTGGTTTTGCCTATTTTTCTTAGTGGAGACTGACAAGAAGCCATTCTTCTAAGTATCATCCCACCATCATTTCTCCATTGTTTAAAAATGCAGGGAAATTTTGCAAATTGGCATGATAATTAGTAGCTGGAGGGTACTTTTTTTTTTGTGGGGTCAGTCAGGATGGGTGTTCAGGCCCTCTGTCAGATCGCTGGTTTGTTTTTATTATCCCCAGAGAAGAGTAGTGGGCATGTGTTTGGCAGGTGAAAAGTGCGGATTCTGTTTCAGAGAATTAAACAGGATCCGCATGGTCATCTCATTCCTTTAGGAGTCCTTTGCTTCATCAGCTGGGATTCCACCATGTTTCTATATACTCCTCTATGCGTGGGCACAGGTGCCTGGCTTGTTGCAAGAAGTATGCTGGAGAGTTTTCAAATTAACCAGTACGTTGAAAATTATTTGCAGGTTTTCAGCGTTTCAGCATAATTTTGATAACGTTTGTATGTGCCTCCTGAAACCGAAGAATGCTGCGACGGACATAACTATGCTGAGGAGTAGCTGACTTGGTGTTGCCTATTTTTGTTAGTGGAGACTGACAAGAAGCCATTCTTCTAAGTATCATCCCACCACCATTTTTCCATTGTTTTAAAATGGAGGGAAATTTTGCAAGTTAGCATTATAATTAGTAGCTGGAGGGTACGGTTTTTTTTTTATGTGGTCAATGTGGATGGGGGGGGTCAGGCCCTCTGTCAGTACGCTGGTTAGTTTTTATTATCCCCAGAGAGGAGAAGTGGACATGTGTTTGGCAGGTGAAAAGGGCGGATTCTGTTTCAGAGAATTAACGATGATCCCCATGGTCATCCCGTTCCTTTAATAATCCTTTACTTCATCAGCTGGAAATCCACCATGGTTCTATATACTCCTTTTTGCGTGGGAACAGGTAACTGGCTTGTTCCAAGAAGTATGACGCAGAGCTTTTCAATTAACCACTACGTTGAAAATTATTTGCAGGTGTTCAGTGTTTCACCATAATTGTGATAACGTTTGTTTGTGCCTCCTGAAACCCAAGAATGCAGCGACGGACATAACTATGCTGAGGAGTAGCTGACTTGGTGTTGCCTATTTTTGTTAGTGGAGACTGACAAGAAGCCATTCTTCTAAGTATCATCCCACCACCATTTTTCCATTGTTTTAAAATGCAGGGAAATTTTGCAAGTTAGCATTATAATTAGTAGCTGGTGGGTACGGTTTTTTTTGTGTGTGTGTGGTCGATGTGGATGCGTTGGTCAGGCCCTCTGTCAGTTCGCTGGTTAGTTTTTATTATCCCCAGAGAGGAGAAGTGGGCATGTGTTTGGCAGGTGAAAAGGGCGGATTCTGTTTCAGAGAATTAACGATGATCCCCATGGTCATCCCGTTCCTTTAATAATCCTTTACTTCATCAGCTGGAAATCCACCATGGTTCTATATACTCCTCTTTGCGTGGGAACAGGTAACTGGCTTGTTCCAAGAAGTATGCCGCAGAGCTTTTCAATTAACCACTACGTTGAAAATTATTTGCAGGTATTCAGCGTTTCACCATAATTGTGATAACGTTTGTTTGTGCCTCCTGAAACCCAAGAAGGCTGCGACGGACATAACTATGCTGAGGAGTAGCTGACTTGGTGTTGCCTATTTTTGATAGTGGAGACTGACAAGAAGCCATTCTTCTAAGTATCATCTCACCACCATTTTTCAATTGTTTTAAAATGCAGGGAAATTTTGCAAGTTAGCATTATAATTAGTAGCTGGAGGGTACGGTTTTTTTTTTGTGTGTGTGGTCGATGTGGATGGGTGGGTGAGGCCCTCTGTCAGTTCGCTGGTTAGTTTTTATTATCCCCAGAGAGGAGAAGTGGGCATGTGTTTGGCAGGTGAAAAGGGTGGATTCTGTTTCAGAGAATTAACGATGATCCCCATGGTCATCCCGTTCCTTTAATAATCCTTTACTTCATCAGCTGGAAATCCACCATGGTTCTACATACTCCTCTTTGCGTTGGAACAGGTAACTGGCTTGTTCCAAGAAGTATGCCGCAGAGCTTTTCAATTAGTCACTACGTTGAAAATTATTTGCAGGTGTTCAGCGTTTAACCCTAACCAGAACCCCTAAAGCTAACCCTGAACCCTATCCCTAACCCCAGCAGTAAACTTTAACCCTAAACCTAAGCCCAACCCGTAACCCTAATCCTATCCTTTTACCCTAAAACTAACCCCTAAACCTAACCCCTATACCTCACCCTAACTCTAACCCCAATCCTAATTCTAACCATACCCCTTCATAAAACACCAACTCCTAACCGCTAACCCTAACACTAACCAAAAATCCTAATCACTAATCCCTAACCCTAACGCTTAACCTTTCCCCTAACCGTTAACCCTCACCCTAAATCTTAACACTGACCCTAACCTTAACCTTTAACTCTAAGCCTAACCCTTAAGCCTACAGTAAGGAAGACCCTTAATGCTAATGGGATCCCTTATCCCTAACCCTAACACTACAGCTAAAAATAACCCTAACCTTGGATCCTTAAACCTAACCCCTAACACTTACTTTAACCCAAACCCTAACCCTAATCCTAAGCATTAAACCTAACCCTATCTCTTAACCCTAACGCTAGCCCTTACCCTAACGCCTAGATCTAACCCTAAATCTAACCTACCGCCTAATCCTAACCTTAAGCCCTAATGCTAACACTAACCCTGAACCCTAAACCTACCCGTAACCCTTAACACTAACCCTATCCGTGAACCTTAACCCTGACCCTAACCATTACCCGCACCCAAGCATTTAACCCTGACCCTAACCCTAATCCTTAATGCTAACCCTAACACTAAACCCTCACCCTAAGCCCAACACTTAACCCTAATCCTATCCCTTAACCCTAACCCTAATCCTAACCCCTAAACGTAACCCTAACCGTGACCAGTAAACCTAACCCTAACCTCTAACACAAACCATAGCACATAACTCTAACCCTAAAACTAACCCTAAACTTAACCCTAAACCCTAACTCTTAACCTTAACCCTAAGCGTTAACTCTCACGCTAACCTTTAATCCTAACCCTCATCCTAATCTTCAACCCCAAACCTAACACTTAACCCAAACCCTGTACTAAACCCTAACCCCTCATCTTAACCCTAACCGTAAACCTCAACCCTAAACCAAAGTGTAACCGTTAAACCTAAGAGTAACCTTTAACCCTAACCCTATTCCCTAACCCTAAGCCCTCACCCTAACACTAAACTTCATCCTTAACCCTAACCAGAATCCTAACCCTAAATCTAATTCTCAGACTTCTTGCTTTCTTAGAGTTTAGAAAGCCTGCAATCCTCCCATGCCATGCGTGAAAGGAGGCTCTACCACTGTGTCCTGCATGAAACCCACGGGCCCATACCCAGAGTATGATAGAGTGGGAGCCCGGGTACAAGCCCAGCCCCCTAAACTCCCCCGGCCCGCCTAATGCAGACAGGGCCCGTGCGCTAAGCATAAACAATACCTTTAACAGATAACCCTAACCCTGAACATAACACCCAACCCTGTTCCTATTTCTCCCCTTAACACGTAAACCTCACCGTGCGCCTAACTTTAACCTCTTATCCTAACGTTAATGCATAACCCATTTCCTGAGAACAACCCCTATCCCATAATTCTAACCCTATCTCCTAGTCATCACTGTGACACCTAATCCCTAACCCTAATTCTAAACCGCTAACCCTAACCGTAACCCTACCTACAACCCTAACACTGACAGTAACACTTACTTCTAACCCCAACGCTATGCCTAACAAAAACCCTAACCCTTGACCCTAACCCTTCACCCTAACCCCTAAGCCTTACCCTAACCCTTAACCCTAATCCTAATCCTAACCATTAAACCTAACCCTGGCTCTTAACGCTAACCCTAAACCTTACCCTCACAACTAGACCTAACCCTGACACTAACCTGACACCTAATCCTAACCAGAACCCCTAAAGCTAACCCTGAACCCTATCCCTAACCCTAGCAGTAAATTTTAACCCTAAACCTAAGCCCAACCCGTAACCCTAATCGTATCCTTTTACCCTAAAACTAACCCCTAAACCTAACCCCTATACCTCACCCTAACTCTAACCCCAATCCTAATTCTAACCATACCCCTTCATAAAACACTAACTCCTAACCGCTAACCCTAACACTAACCAAAAACCCTAATCACTAATCCCTAACCCTAACGCTTAACCTTTACCCTGACCGTAAACCCTCACCCTAAATCTTAACACTGACCCTAACCTTAACCTTTAACACTAAGCCTAACCCTTAACCCTACAGTAAGGAAGACCCTTAATGCTAATGGGATCCCTTATCCCTAACCCTAACACTACAGCTAAAAATAACCCTAACCTTGGATCCTTAAACCTAACCCCTAACACTTACTTTAACCCCAAACCCTAACCCTAATCCTAAGCATTAAACCTAACCTATCTCTTAACCCTAACGCTAGCCCTTACCCTAACGCCTAGATCTAACCCTAAATCTAACCTACCGCCTAATCCTAACCTTAAGCCCTAATGCTAACACTAACCCTGAACCCTAAACCTACCCATAACCCTTAACACTAACCCTATCCGTGAACCTTAACCCTGACCCTAACCATTACCCGCACACAAGCATTTAACCCTGACCCTAACCCTAATCCTTAATGATAACCCTAACACTAAACCCTAACCCTAAGCCCAACACTTAACCCTAATCCTATCCCATAACCCTAACCCTAACCCTAATGCTAACCCCTAAACGTAACCCTAACCGTCACCAGTAAACCTAAACCTAACCTCTAACACAAAACATAGCACATAACTCTAACCCTAAAACTAACCCTAACCCTAACCCTAAACCCTAACTCTTAACCTTAACCCTAAGCATTAACTTTCACGCTAATCTTTAATCCTAACCCTAATCCTAATCTTCAACCCTAAACCTAACACTTAACCCTAACCCTGTACCAAACCCTAACCCCTCATCTTAACCCTACCCGTAAACCTCAACCCTAAACCAAAGTGTAACCGTTCAACCTAAGAGTAACTTTTAACCCTAACCCTAATCCCTAACCCTAAGCCCTCACCCTAACACTAAACTTCATCCTTAACCCTAACCATAATCCTAACCCTAAATCTAATTCTCAGACTTCTTGCTTTCTTAGAGTTTAGAAAGCCTGCAATCCTCCCATGCCATGCGTGAAAGGAGGCTCTACCACTGTGTCCTGCATGAAACCCACAGGCCCATACCCAGAGTATGAAAGAGTGGGTTCCCGGGTACAATCACAGCCCCTTAAACTCCCCCCGCCCACCTAATGCAGACAGGGCCCGTGCGCTAAGCATAAACAATACCTTTAACAGATAACCCTAACCCTGAACATAACACCCAACCCTGTTCCTATTTCTCCCCTTAACACGTAAACCTCACCGTGCGCCTAATTTTAACCTCTTATCCTAACGTTAATGCATAACCCATTTCCTGAGAACATCCCCTATCCCATAATTCTAACCCTATCTCCTAGTCATCACTGTGACACCTAATCCCTAACCCTAATTCTAAACCGCTAACCCTAACCGTAACCCTACCTACAACCCTAACACTGACAGTAACACTTACTTCTAACCCCAACGCTATGCCTAACAAAAACCCTAACCCTTGACCCTATCCCTTCAGCCTAACCCCTAAGCCTTACCCTAACCCTTAACCCTAATCCTAATCCTAACCATTAAACCTAACCCTAGCTCTTAAAGCTAACCCTAAACCTTACCCTCACGACTAGACCTAACCCTGACACTAACCTAACACCTAACCCTAACCAGAACCCCTAAAGCTAACCCTGAACCCTATCCCTAACCCTAGCAGTAAACTTTAACCCTAAACCTAAGCCCAACCCGTAGCCCTAATCCTATCCTTTTACCCTAAAACTAACCCCTAAACCTAACCCGTATACCTCACCCTAACTCTAACCCCAATCCTAATTCTAACCATAACCCTTCATAAAACACTAACTCTTAACCGCTAACCCTAACACTAACCAAAAACCTTAATCACTAATCCCTAACCCTAACGCTTAACCTTTACCCTAACCGTTAACCCTCACCCTAAATCTTAACACTGACCCTAACCTTAACCTTTAACTCTAAGCCTAACCCTTAACCCTACAGTAAGGAAGACCCTTAATGCTAATGGTATCCCTTATCCCTAACCCTAACACTACAGCTAAAAATAACCCTAACCTTTGATCCTTAAACCTAACCCCTAACACTTACTTTAACCCCAAACCCTAATCCTAATCCTAAGCATTCAACCTACCCTATCTCTTAACCCTAACGCTAGCCCTTACCCTAACGCCTAGATCTAACCCTAAATCTAACCTACCGCCTAATCCTAACCTTAAGCCCTAATGCTATCTCTAACCCTGAACCCTAAACCTACCCGTAACCCTTAACACTAACCCTATCCCTAACCCCCTTACCCTGACTCTGTTAACCCTCACCCTAACCCTCAACCCTGACCCTAACCTTAAACCTTAATCCTAACCATGCGTGAGATGAGCCTCTGCCTTTGTCCTGCGTGACAGTTGATGCCCAACACCCAGGGAACGATGAAGTGGGGACGCAGCCTTGCTCCACACCCACAGTGCCCCGTACGTTATACAGGACCCGTGCCCTAACACACACCGTTAAACGTAAGCCCGAACCCTATCACTAAACCAAACCCTTCCTAAGCCCTGAATCTAACTCCTAATAGTAACCCTAATCCCTGACCCTTACTCTTGCCTCTCATCCTAAACCTAAACCCAACCACTAAACATAATCCTAATCTCTAACCCTAACAGTAATCCTAACCCTAATTCTAACCTAAAACCCTAACCCCTAAACCTAATCCTAGTCCCTAACACCTAACCTTACCCTAAACCGAATTCCAATTCTCAGACTTTTGCAATTCAAAAACTTAAAAAAGCCTACAATCCACCAATGCAGTGCCTGAGATGAGGGTCCGCCCCTATGTCCTGCATGACAGGCAGGCGCCAATGCCCAGGGTACTATGGAGTGGAGTCCTGGGGTCTGTAGGCTTGCTAAACTCCAGTTTGGAAGAATTACTATAGTCATATATAGGGATGCTTACATTTACTTATAGAAAGCAACTATTGGTGTGTGATTTGTAGGCTTGCCTTACTCTAGTTTGGATGAAGAAGCTGAATCATATATAGGAATATTAGCTTTGAGTTAGAGGAAGCATCTATGGGGGGTGCTTTTTTGGCTTGTTAAACTCTGGTTTGGAAGAAGTTCGAGAGTCTTATATAGGAACGATATCATTCTTTCAGAGAAAGCAATTATAGGGAGTTGGTTTGTAGGCTTGCTAAGCTCTAGTTTGGAGGAAGGCGAGAGTCATATATAGGAACGCTTACGTTCACATAAAGCGTCTACGGGGGGACGGTTTCTAGGCTTCCTAAACTCTAGCTTGGAAAAAGAGGACAGTTATGTATAGGAACTCTCGGCGGGGGATTTGTAGCATTGCTAAAATCTTAGATTGGAAAAGTTGCGAGAGTCATACATAGGAATGTTAACATTCACTCAATGAAAGCAACTATAAGGGGTGCTTTCCAGGCTGGCTACACTCTAATTTGGAAAAAGTGCGACAGTCATGTATAGGAAGGCTTATATTCACTCAGACAAAGCAATTATGTGTAGGTGTATAGTAGGCATGCTAACTCTAGTTTGGAAAATTTCGAGAGCCATGTATAGGAAAGCTTACAGTAACTTAGAGAAAGCAACGAACAGAGGTGGAGTGTAGGCTTGCTAAACTCTAGTTTGGAGGAAGTGCCATAGTCATATATAAGGAACGCTTAAATTCGTTCAGAGAAAACAGCTGTCGGGGATTGGTTTGTAGACTTATTCAACTCTAGTTTGGAAGAAGTGTGAGAGACATATATAGGAATGTTTACATTGACTCGAAGAAAGCAACTATGGGGGAGTGTTATTTTGGCATGCCAGATGCTAGTTAGGAAGAAGTACAAGACTCATATATAGGAACGCTTAAATACACACAGCGAGAGCAACTACGGAGTAGTGTCAGGTAGACATGTTAAAGTCTAGCTTGGGAGAAGTTCCAGAGTCCTATATAGGAAAGGTAACAGCCACTTTGATAAAGCAAGTCTTGGCGGGTTGTTTGTAGGCCTGCAAAACCCTGTTTTAGTTGAAGTGTGAGAATCATATATGAGAACGCTTACATTCCCTCAGAGAAAACAACGATGGGGTTGTTTGTAGGCTTACTAAACTGCAGTTTGGAAGAAGCACGAGAATCACATATAGGAACACATACATTTTGACGCACTGAAAGTAACTATGGGGTGGTGTCTTATAGGCATGCTAAACTCTAGTTTGGACGAAGTTTGAGAATCACATATAAGAAAGCTTAGAGTCACTTAGAGAAAGCAAATCTCTGGGTGTGGAATGTAGGCCTGCTAAACTCTATTTTGGTTTAAGACGGCGTGGTGGTTTGTAGGCATACTAAACTCTAGTTTGGAAGAAGTAGGAGAATGATATATGGGAACGCTTACATTCACGTAGAGAAAGCAATTATGGGGTGGCATTTTTGTAGCCATGCTAATCTCTAGTTTGGAAGAAGTTAAGGAGTAATATATAGGAAAGGGTATAGTCATAGAAACCAACTCTCGGGGGATGTTTTGTACACCTGCAAAACTCCAGTTTGGAAGTGGGGGAGAGTCATATTGGGGACCGCGTGCATTCACTCAGAGAAATCAACGATGGGATTGTGATTTGTAGGCATAGTCAACTCTAGTTTGGAAGAAGTACGAGAATCGTATATAGGAACGCTTACCTTCACGCAGAGAAAGCAACTATGGGGTGATGTTTGTATGCCTACTAAAATATAGTTTGGAGGAAGTTCGAGAGCCATATCTGGGAAGCTTACAGTCACTTAGAGAAAGCAGCTCTCGGGGGTGTTTCGTAGGCCTGCTAAACTCTATTTTCAATGAAGTGTTAGAATAATATATGGGAACTCAGTGAAAGCAACGTTGTGGTTGTGGTTCCTAGGCATACTAACCTGTAATTTGGAAGAAGCAAGAGAATCACATGTAGAACCGCTTACATTCCGGCACCGAATGCAACTATGGGGTGGTGTTTTGTAGGCTTGCAAAACTCTAGTTTGGACGAAGTTTGAGAGTCATATATAGGAAAGTTTACAGTCACGTAGAGAAAGCAACTCTCTGGGTGTGGAATGTAGAGTTATTTTGGTTGAAATAGAGTTATTTTGGTTGAAGTGTGAGAGTCATATATGGGAACGCTTACATTCACTCAGAGAAAACAACGTTTGGGTGGTGGTTTGTAGGGCATACTAAACTGTAGTTTGGAAGAAGTACGAGAGTCCTATATAGGAACACTTACATTCACGCAGAGAAAGCACTTATGGCGTCAGGTTTTGTAGGCATGCTAAACTGCAGTTTGGAAGAAGTTGGAGAACCTTATACAGGAAAGATTACCGTCACCTAGGGAAAGCAACTCTCGGGAGATTTTTTTGTACACATGCTAAACTCTAATTTGGATGAAGTGTGAGAGTCAAACATGGGACCGCTTACATTCCCTCAGAGAAACAACACTGGGGTGGTTTTTGTAGGCATACTAAATAGTTTGGAAGAAGTACGAGAATGATATTTGGGAACGCTTACATTCACACAGAGAAAGCAACTACGGGGTGGTGTTTTGTAAGCATGCTATAGTTTGGAAGAAGTTCTAAACCTGAACAGTCACTTAGAGAAAGCAACTCTTGGTGGGTGATTTTTAGGTCTGCTAAATTGTATTTTGAAAGAAGTACCAGAGTCATATATACTAATGCTTACATTCATGCAAAGAAAAAACCATGGGGTGATGTTTTGTGGGCATGTTAACCTGTAGTTTGGAAGAAGTTGGAGAGTCTTATTTAGGAAAGCTTACAGTCACCTAGAGAAAGCAACTCTCGGGAGAGCCTTTCTTGGCCTGCTAAACTCTACTTTGCATCAATTGTGAGAGTCAAACATGGGAATGCTTTCATTCATTCAGAGAACGCAACGTTTGGGTGGTGGTTTGTAGGCATTCTAAACTGTATTTTGGAGGAAGTACGAGAGTCATGTATATGAACGCTTACATTCAGGCAGAGAAAGCAACTCTGGGGTCGTATTTTGTTGGCATGCTAAACTGTGGTTTGGAAGAAGTTCGAGAGTCTTATATAGGAAAGATTACAGTGACACAGAGAAAACAACTCTCGGAAGTTTATTGGTAGGCCTGCTAAACTCTAACTTGGATGAAATGTGAGAACGCTTGCATTCATTCACTCAGAGAAGGAAACATCGTGATGGTTTGAAGGCATAATAACTGTAGTTGGGAAGAAGTAGGAGACTCATATATATGAACCGTTACATTCACGCAGAGAACGCAACTGTGGGGTGGCGATGTATGCATGTTAATCTGTAGTTTGGAGGAAGTGCGAGAGTCATATCTGGGGAAAATTACAGTCACTTAGAGAAAGGAACCATCTTGGGCTGGTTTGTAGATCTGCTAAATTCTATTTGGGAAACAGAGTGTGAGTCATATATGGGAACGCTTATGTTCACTCAGAGAAAGCAACCACGGTGTGGTGTTTGTTGGCATGGTGTAGTTTGAAAGAAGTTGGAGATTCTTATATAGGACAGTTTACAGTCACCTAGAGAAAGCAACTCACGGGGTGTTGTTTGTAGGCCTGCTAAACTCTAATTTAGATGAAGTGAGAGAGGCATATATATGAACGCTTATATTGATGCAGAGAAAGCAACTATGGGGTGGTGTTTTGTAGGCATGCTAAAATATAATTTGGAAGAAGTTCGAAAACAGTCACTTAGAGAAAGCCACTCTCGGCGGTTGATTTTTCGGTGTGCTAAATTGTATTTTGAAAGAAGTACCAGAGTCATATATACAAACGCTTACATTCATGCAGAGAAAGCAACTGTGGGGTGGTGTTTTCTAGGCATGCTAAACTCTAGTTTGGACGAAGTTTGAGAATCACATATAAGAAAGCTTAGAGTCGCTAAAGCAAATCTCTGGGTGTGGAATGTAGGCGTGCCAAACTCTATTTTGGTTTCAGAGTGAGAGTCATATATGGGAAGGCTTACATTCACTCAGAGAAAGCAACGATGGTGTGGTGGTTTGTAGGCATACTGAACTCTAGTTTGGAAGAAGTAGGAGAATGATATATGGGAACGCTTACATTCATGCAGAGAAAGCAATTATGGGGTGGCTTTTTTGTAGCCATGCAAATCTCTATTTTGCAAGAAGTTAAAGAGTAATATACAGGAAAGCGTACCGTCATTTATAGAAACCACCTTTCGGGGGATGGTTTGTAGGCCTGCAAAACTACTTTGGAAGAAGGGGGAGAGTCATATGGGGGACTGGGTACATTCACTCGGAGAAATCAACGATGGGGGTTGTGGTTTGTAGGCATACTAAACTCTAGTTTGGAAGAAGGACGAGAATCATATATAGGAACGCTTACATTCATGCAGAGAAAGCAACTATGGAGTGCTGTTTGTATGCCTACTAAACGATAGTTTGGAGGATGCTCGAGAGTCATATCTGGAAAGCTTACAGTCATTTAGAGAAAGCAACTCTCTGGGGGTGGTTCGTAGGCCTGCTAAACTCTATTTTCAATGAAGTGTTAGAATCATATGCAGGAACGCTTACATTCACTCAGAGAAAGCAACGTTGGGGTGGCCGTTTTTGAGCATACTAAACTCTACTTTGGAAGAGGTACGAGAGACATAAATATGAACGCTTACATTAACACAGAGAAAGCAAATACGGGGTGCTGTAGTGCAGGCATGCTAAACTATAGATTGGAAGAAGTTCGAAAGCTGACAGTCACTTAGAGAAAGCAACTCTTGGCGGGTGATTTTTAGGTCTGCTAAATTGTATTTTGAAAGACGTACCAGAGTCATATATACAAACGCTTACATTCATGCAGAGAAAGAAACTATGGGGTGACGTGTTGTTGGCATGCTAAACTGCAGTTTGAAAGGAGTTCCAGAGCGTTATATAGGATAGCTTACAGTCACCTAGAGAAAACAACACTCGGGACAGCTTTGCAAGCCTCTAAACACTAATTAGCAGCAATTGTGAGAGTCAAATATGGGAACGCTTACATTCACAGAGAGAACACAACGTTTGGGTGGTGGTTTGTAGGCATAATAACTGTAGGTCGGAAGAAGTAGGAGAGTCATATATATGAACAGTTACATTCACGCAGAGAAGGAAACTGTTGGGTGGTGTATGTACACATGTTAATCTATACTTTGGAGGAAGTTTGAGAGTCATATCTGGGGAAAATTACAGTCACATAGCTAAATCAACCATCGGGGACTGGTTTGTAGGTCTGCTAAATTATATTTGGGAAAAAGTGATTCATATAAGGGAATTCTTATGTTCACTCAGAGAAAGCAACGATGCGGTGGTGTATTGTTGGCATGCTAAACTTTAGTTTGGAAGAAGTTCGAGAGTTTTACATAGGAAAGCTTACATTCACCTAGAGAAAGCAACTCTCAGGATGTGGTTTATAGGCCTGGTGAACTCTAATTTGGATCAAGTGTGAGAGTCATACATACGAGTTCCAAAATACAGTTTAGTATGCCTACAAACCACCAGCCTAACATTGCTTTCTCTGAGTGGATATAGGCCTTCCCTTATATGAATCTCGGACTGCTTTCAAAATGCAATTTGCCTGACCTACAAAACACCGCCCGAGAGTTGCTTTCTCTCACTATAAGCTTTCCTATATATGACTTTGGAACATAATTTAGCATGCCAACAAAAGGCCACCCCATAGTTTGCGTGAATGTAAGCGTTCCTATGCATCACGCTCGTACTTCTTCCAAAGTATAGTACACCTACCAACCACCTCCCCAACGTTGCTTTTTCTGAGTGAATGTAAGCATTCTTTTATTCTCGTACTTCCTCCAAACTCCAGTTTAGTGTGACTAAAAATCACCACCGCAACCCTGCTTTCTCTGAGTGAATGTTAGCGTTCCCGTTTATGATTCACACTTCATCCAAAATAGAATTTAGCAGAACTACAAACCGGCCCCCAAGGGTTGCTTTCTCTGTGAGACTGTAAGCTTTCCTATTACTCTTAACTTCTTCGCAACTAGAGATTTGCATGCCTACAAAACACCACCCCATAGTTGCCCTCTCTGCGTGAATGTAAGCACTCACATATATGACTCTGCTACTTCTTCCAAAATACAGTTTAGTATGCTTACAAACAACCACCCAAAAGTTAAGTTCTCTGAGAGAATGTTAGCGTTCCCATGTATGACAGTCACAAATTGTGCAAGGTAGAGTTTAGCAGGCTTACAAACAATCTCTCGAAAGTTGCTTCCTCTAGCGGACAGTAAGCTTTCCTATAAAAGACTGTCGAACTTTTTCGAAACTACATTTCAGCACGCCAACAAAACATCACCACATAGTTTTTCTCAGCATAAATGTAACAGATTTTATATATGACTCTGGTACTTCTTTCAAAATACAATTTAGCACACCTCAAAATCAACCGCCGAGAGTTGCATTCTCTGTCACTGTCAGCTTTCGAACTTCTTCCAAATTATATTTTATCATGCCTACAAAACACCACCCCATAGTTGCTTTCTCTGCGTCCATATAAGCGTTCATATATATGACTCTCGTACTTCTTCCAAACTGGAGTTAGTATACCTACAAACCGGCACCCAAATTTACCTTTCTCTGAGTGAATGAAGCGTATCCATGTATGCCTCTTTCACTTCATCCAAATTAGAGTTTAGCGGCCCACAAACCACCTCCTGTGAGTTGCTTTCTCTAGGTGACTATAAACTTTCCTATATAAGACTCTCGAACTTCTTCCAAACTACAGTTTAGCATGCCAACAATACAGCGCACCATCGTTGATTTCTCTGAGTGAACATAAGCGTTCCCATATATGACTCTCACTCTTCTTCCAAAATAGAATTTAGCAGACCTACACAACACCCGATGGTTCCAATTCTCTAGGTGACTCTAATTTTTCCCACATATGACTCTCGAGCTTCCTCCAAACTAGATTATGATGATTACATAGGCCACCCCACAGTTGCTTTCTCTTCGTGAATGTAACCGTTCATATATGACTCTCCTACTTCTTTTGAACTACAGCATTTATTCCTACAAACCATCACGACAACGTTCTTTCTCTGAGTGAATGCAAGCGTTCCTGCATATGATTCTAACACTTCATTGAAAATAGAGTTTAGCAGGCCTACGAACCACCCCCAGAGAGTTGCTTTCTCTAAATGACTGTAAGCTTTCCAGATATGACTCTCGAGCATCCTCCAAACTATCGTTTAGTAGGCATACAAACAGCACTCCATAGTTGCTTTCTCTGCATGAATGTAAGCGTTCCTATATATGATTCTCGTCCTTCTTCCAAACTAGAGTTTAGTATGCCTACAAACCACAACCCCATCGTTGATTTCTCCGAGTGAATGTACCCAGTCCCCCATATGACTCTCCCCCTTCTTCCAAAGTAGAGTTTTGCAGGCCTACAAACCATCCCCCAAAAGTTGGTTTCTATAAATGACGATACGCTTTCCTATATATTTCTCTTTAACTTCTTGCAAAATAGAGATTTGCATGGCTACAAAAAAGCCACCCCATAATTGCTTTCTCTGCATGAATGTAAGCGTTCCCATATATCATTCTCCTACTTCTTCCAAACTAGAGTTCAGTATGCCTGCAAACCACCACACCATCGTTGCTTTCTCTGAGTGAATGTAAGCCTTCCCATATATGACTCTCACTCCGAAACCAAAATAGAGTTTAGCAGGCCTACATTCCACACCCAGAGATTTGCTTTAAGCGACTCTAAGCTTTCTTATATGTGATTCTCAAACTTCGTCCAAACTAGAGTTTAGCACGCCTAGAAAACACCACCCCACAGTTCCTTTCTCTGCATGAATGTAAGCGTTTGAATATATGACACTGGTACTTCTTTCAAAATACAATTTAGCAGACCTAAAAATCCACCGCCAAGAGTTGCTTTCTCTAAATGACTGTCTGCTTTCGAACTTCTTCCAAACTATATTTTAGCAGGCCTACAAAACACCACCCCATAGTTGCTTTCTCTGCGTCCATATAAGCGTTCATATATATCACTCTAGTACTTCTTCCAAACTGGAGTTAGTATACCTACAAACCGGCACCCCAATTTACCTTTCTCTGAGTGAATGAAGCGTATCCATGTATGCCTGTTTCACTTCATCCAAATTAGAGTTTAGCGGCCTACAAACCACCTCCTGTGAGTTGCTTTCTCTAGGTGACTGTAAACTTTCCTATATAAGACTCTCGAACTTCTTCCAAACTACAGTTTAGCATGCCAACAATACAGCGCCCCATCGTTGATTTCTGTGTGTCAACATAAGCGTTCCCATCTATGACTCTCACTCTTTTTCCAAAATAGAATTTAGCAGACCTACACACCAGCCCCCGATGGTTCCTTTCTCTAAATGACTCTAATTTTCCCCAGATATGACTCTCGAACTTCCTCCAAACTACAGATTATGATGATTACATACGCCACCCCACAGTTGCTTTCTCTGCGTGAATGTAACCGTTCATATATGACTCTCCTACTTCTTCGAACTACAGTTGTTATTCCTACAAACCACCACGACAAAGTTCTTTCTCTGAGTGAATGAATGCAAGCGTTCTCACACTTCATCCAAATTACAGTTTAGCAGACCTACCAACAAACTACAGAGAGTTGTTTTCTCTGTGTCACTGTAATCTTTCCTATATAAGGCTCTCGAACTTCTTCCAAACCACAGTTTAGCATGCCAACAAAATACGATCACAGAGTTGCTTTCTCTGCGTGAATGTAAGCATTCGTATATATGACTCTCCTACTTCCTCCAAAATACAGTTTAGAATGCTTACAAACCACCACCCAAACGTTGCATTCTCTGAGTGAATGTAAGCGTTCCCATGTTTGACTCTCACAATTGATGCAAATTAGAGTTTAGCACGCTTAGAAACAATCTGCCGAGAGTTACTTTCTCTAGGTGACTGTAAGCTTTCTTATATAAGACTCGCGAACTTCTTCCAAACTACAGTTTAGCATGCCAACGAAACACTGCCCCATCGTTGATTTCTCTGAGTGAACATAAGCGTTCCCACATATGACTTTCACTCTTCTTCCAAAATAGAATTTAGCAGATCTACAAAACGGCCCCCGATGGTTGCTTTCTCTAAGTGACTGCAATTTTCCCCAGATATGACTCTCGAACTTCCTCCAAAGTATAGATTAACATGCGTACATACACCACCCAACAGTTTCTTTCTCTGCGTGAATGTAACCGTTCATATATATGACTCTCCTACTTCTTCCGAACTACAGTTATTATGCCTACAAACCACCACCCAAACGTTGTGTTCTCTCCGTGAAGGTAAGCGTTCCCATGTTTGACTCTCACAATTGCTGCTAATTAGTGTTTAGAGGCTTGCAAAGCTGTCCCGAGTGTTGCTTTCTCTAGGTGACTGTAAGCTATCCTATATAACACTCTGGAACTCCTTTCAAACTGCAGTTTAGCATGCCAAAAACACATCACCCCATAGTTTCTTTCTCTGCATGAATGTAAGCGTTTGTATATGACTCTGGTACGTCTTTCAAAATACAATTTAGCAGACCTAAAAATCACCCGCCAAGAGTTGCTTTCTCTAAGTGACTGTCAGCTTTCGAACTTCTTCCAATCTATAGTTTAGCATGCCTGCACTACAGCACCCCGTATTTGCTTTCTCTGTTTTAATGTAAGCGTTCGTATTTATGTCTCTCGTACCTCTTCCAAAGTAGAGTTTAGTATGCTCAAAAACGGCCACCCCAACGTTGCTTTCTCTGAGTGAATGTAAGCGTTCCTGCATATGATTCTAACACTTCATTGAAAATAGAGTTTAGCAGACCTACGAACCATCCCCAGAGAGTTGCTTTCTCTAAATGACTGTAAGCTTTCCAGATATGACTCTCGAACATCCTCCAAACTATCGTTTAGTAGGCATACAAACAGCACTCCATAGTTGCTTTCTCTGCATGAATGTAAGCGTTCCTATATATGATTCTCGTCCTTCTTCCAAACTAGAGTTTAGTATGCCTACAAACCACAACCCCATCATTGATTTCTCCGAGTGAATGTACCCAGTCCCCCATATGACTCTCCCCCTTCTTCCAAAGTAGAGTTTTGCAGGCCTACAAACCATCCCCCGAAAGGTGGTTTCTATAAATGACGGTACGCTTTCCTGTATATTACTCTTTAACTTCTTGCAAAATAGAGATTTGCATGGCTACAAAAAATCCACCCCATAATTGCTTTCTCTGCATGAATGTAAGCGTTCCCATATATCATTCTCCTACTTCTTCCAAACTAGGGTTCAGTATGCCTACAAACCACCACACCATCGTTGCTTTCTCTGAGTGAATGTAAGCCTTCCCATATATGACTCTCACTCTGAAACCAAAATAGAGTTTGGCACGCCTACATTCCACACCCAGAGATTTGCTTTAGCGACTCTAAGCTTTCTTATATGTGATTCTCAAACTTCGTCCAAACTAGAGTTTAGCATGCCTAGAAAACACCACCCCACAGTTGCTTTCTCTGCATGAATGTAAGCGTTTGTATATATGACTCTGGTACTTCTTTCAAAATACAATTTAGCACACCGAAAAATCAACCGCCGAGAGTGGCTTTCTCTAAGTGACTGTTTTCGAACTTCTTCCAAATTATATTTTAGCATGCCTACAAAACACCACCCCATAGTTGCTTTCTCTGCATCAATATAAGCGTTCATATATATGCCTCTCTCACTTCATCTAAATTAGAGTTTAGCAGGCCTACAAACAACACCCCGTGAGTTGCTTTCTCTAGGTGACTGTAAACTGTCCTATATAAGAATCTCCAACTTCTTTCAAACTACACCATGCCAACAAAACACCACACCGTGGTTGCTTTCTCTGAGTGAACATAAGCGTCCCCATATATGACTCACACTCTGTTTCCCAAATAGAATTTAGCAGATCTACAAACCAGCCCAAGATGGTTCCTTTCTCTAAGTGACTGTAATTTTCCCCAGATATGACTCTCGCACTTCCTCCAAACTACAGATTAACATGCATACATCGCCACCCCACAGTTGCGTTCTCTGCGTGAATGTAACGGTTCATATATATGAGTCTCCTACTTCTTCCCAACTACAGTTATTATGCCTTCAAACCATCACCATGTTTCCTTCTCTGAGTGAATGAATGCAAGCGTTCTCACATTTCATCCAAGTTAGAGTTTAGCAGGCCTACCAATAAACTTCCGAGAGTTGTTTTCTCTGTGTCACTGTAATCTTTCCTATATAAGACTCTCGAACTTCTTCCAAACCACAGTTTAGCATGCCAACAAAATACGACCCCAGAGTTGCTTTCTCTGCCTGAATGTAAGCGTTCATATACATGACTCTCGTACTTCCTCCAAAATACAGTTTAGAATGCCTACAAACCACCACCCAAACGTTGCGTTCTCTGAATGAATGAAAGCATTCCCATGTTTGACTCTCACAATTGATGCAAAGTAGAGTTTAGCAGGCCAAGAAAGGCTCTCCCGAGAGTTGCTTTCTCTAGGTGACTGTAAGCTTTCCTAAATAAGACTCTCCAACTTCTTCCAAACTACAGGTTAACATGCCCACAAAACATCACCCCATGGTTTTTTCTTTGCATGAATGTAAGCATTAGTATATATGACTCTGGTACTTCTTTCAAAATACAATTTAGCAGACCTAAAAATCACCCACCAAGAGTTGCTTTCTCTAAGTGACTGTTCAGGTTTAGAACTTCTTCCAAACTATAGCATGCTTACAAAACACCACCCCGTAGTTGCTTTCTCTGTGTGAATGTAAGCGTTCCCAAATATCATTCTCGTACTTCTTCCAAACTATTTAGTATGCCTACAAAAACCACCCCAGTGTTGTTTCTCTGAGGGAATGTAAGCGGTCCCATGTTTGACTCTCACACTTCATCCAAATTAGAGTTTAGCATGTGTACAAAAAAATCTCCCGAGAGTTGCTTTCCCTAGGTGACGGTAATCTTTCCTGTATAAGGTTCTCCAACTTCTTCCAAACTGCAGTTTAGCATGCCTACAAAACCTGACGCCATAAGTGCTTTCTCTGCGTGAATGTAAGTGTTCCTATATAGGACTCTCGTACTTCTTCCAAACTACAGTTTAGTATGCCCTACAAACCACCACCCAAACGTTGTTTTCTCTGAGTGAATGTAAGCGTTCCCATATATGACTCTCACTCTTCAACCAAAATAACTCTATTTCAACCAAAATAACTCTACATTCCACACCCAGAGAGTTGCTTTCTCTACGTGACTGTAAACTTTCCTATATATGACTCTCAAACTTCGTCCAAACTAGAGTTTTGCAAGCCTACAAAACACCACCCCATAGTTGCATTCGGTGCCGGAATGTAAGCGGTTCTACATGTGATTCTCTTGCTTCTTCCAAATTACAGGTTAGTATGCCTAGGAACCACAACCACAACGTTGCTTTCACTGAGTTCCCATATATTATTCTAACACTTCATTGAAAATAGAGTTTAGCAGGCCTACGAAACACCCCCGAGAGCTGCTTTCTCTAAGTGACTGTAAGCTTCCCAGATATGGCTCTCGAACTTCCTCCAAACTATATTTTAGTAGGCATACAAACATCACCCCATAGTTGCTTTCTCTGCGTGAAGGTAAGCGTTCCTATATACGATTCTCGTACTTCTTCCAAACTAGAGTTGACTATGCCTACAAATCACAATCCCATCGTTGATTTCTCTGAGTGAATGCACGCGGTCCCCAATATGACTCTCCCCCACTTCCAAACTGGAGTTTTGCAGGTGTACAAAACATCCCCCGAGAGTTGGTTTCTATGACTATACCCTTTCCTATATATTACTCCTTAACTTCTTCCAAACTAGAGATTAGCATGGCTACAAAAACGCCACCCCATAATTGCTTTCTCTACATGAATGTAAGCGTTCCCATATATCATTCTCCTAGTTCTTCCAAACTAGAGTTTAGTATGCCTACAAACCACCACGCCGTCGTTGCTTTCTCTGAGGGAATGTAAGCCTTCCCATATATGACTCTCACTCTTAAACCAAAATAGAGTTTTGCAGGCCTACATTCCACACCCAGAGATTTGCTTTCTCTAAGTGACTCTAAGCTTTCTTATATGTGATTCTCAAACTTCGTCCAAACTAGAGTTTAGCATGCCTATAAAACACCACCCCATAGTTACTTTCAGTGCGTCAAAATGTATGTGCTCCTATATGTGATTCTCGTGCTTCTTCCAAACTGCAGTTTAGTAAGCCTACAAACAACCCCATCGTTGCTTTCTCTGAGTGAATGTAAGCGTTCTCATATATGATTCTCACACTTCAACCAAAACAGGGTTTTGCAGGCCTACAAACCACCCGCCAAGACTTGCTTTTTCAAAGTGGCTGTTACCTTTCCTATATAGGACTCTGGAACTTCTCCCAAGCTAGACTTTAACATGTCTACCTGACACTACTCCGTAGTTGCTCTCGCTGTGTGAATGTAAGCGTTCCTATATATGAGTCTTGTACCTCTTCTTAACTAGCATCTGGCATGCCAAAATAACACTCCTCCATAGTTGCTTTCTTTGAGTCAATGTAAACATTCCTATATATGTCTCTCGCACTTCTTCCAAACTAGAGTTAAGTCTACAAACCAATCCCCGACAGCTGTTTTCTCTGAATGAATTTAAGCGTTCCTATATATGACTATGGCACTTCCTCCAAACTAGAGTTTAGCAAGCCTACACTCCACCCCTGTTCGTTGCTTTCTCTAAGTTACTGTAAGCTTTCCTATACATGGCTCTCGAAATTTTCCAAACTAGAGTTAGCATGCCTACTATACACCTACACATAATTGCTTTGTCTGAGTGAATATAAGCCTTCCTATATATGACTGTTGCACTTTTTCCAAATTAGAGTGTAGCCAGCCTGGAAAGCACCCCTTATAGTTGCTTTCATTGAGTGAATGTTAACATTCCTATGTAAGACCTTCGCAACTTTTCCAATCTAAGATTTTAGCAATGCTACAAATCCCCCGCCGAGAGTTCCTATACATAACTGTCCTCTTTTTCCAAGCTAGAGTTTAGGAAGCCTAGAATCCGTCCCCCCGTAGACGCTTTATGTGAACGTAAACGTTCCTATATATGACTCTCGCCTTCCTCCAAACTAGAGCTTAGCAAGCCTACAAAACAACTCCCTATAATTGCTTTCTCTGAATGAATGATATCGTTCCTATATAAGACTCTCAAACTTCTTCCAAACCAGAGTTTAACAAGCCAAAAAAGCACCCCCCATAGATGCTTCCTCTAACTCAAAGCTAATATTCCTACATATGATTCAGCTTCTTCATCCAAACTAGAGTAAGGCAAGCCTACAAATCACACACCAATAGTTGCTTTCTATAAGTAAATGTAAGCGTCCTTATATATGACTATAGCAATTCTTCCAAACTGGAGTTTAGCAAGCCTACAGACCCCAGGACTCCACTCCATAGTACCCTGGGCATTGGCGCCTGCCTGTCATGCAGGACATAGGGGCGGACCCTCATCTCAGACACGGCATTGGTGGATTGTAGGCTTTTTTTTAAGTTTTTGAATTGAAGAACTCTGAGAATTGGAATTCGGTTTAGGTTAAGGTTAGGTGTTAGGGACTAGGATTAGGTTTAGGGGTTAGGGTTTTAGGTTAGAATTAAGATTAGGATTACTGTTAGGGTTAGAGAATAGGATTATGTTTAGTGGTTGGGTTTAGGTTTACGGTGAGAGGCAAGAGTAAGGGTCAGGGATTAGGGTTACTGTTAGGAGTTAGATTCAGGGCTTACTAGGGGTTTGGTTTAGTGATAGGGTTAGGGCTTACGTTTAACGGTGTGTGTTAGGGCACGGGCCCCGTCTAATGTACAGGGCACTTGGGGGTGGAGCAAGGCTGCGACCCCACTTCATCTTACCCTGGGTGTTGGGCATCAACTGTCACGCAGGACAAAGGCAGAGGCTCATCAAACACATGGTTAGGATCAAGGTTTAAGGTTAGGGTCAGGGTTGAGGGTTAGGGTGAGGGTTAACAGTTAGAGTTAGGGTAAGGGGGTTAGGGATAGGGTTAGGGTTAAGGGTCAGGTGTATAGTTCAGGTTTAAAGTTAGCATTAGAGGGTAGGGTTAGTCTTAACTGTAGGTCAGCGTGGGGGTTAGATCTCTAGGCATTAGGGTAAAGGTTAGGGTTAAGGTTAAGAGTTAGGGTTAAGTTTAATGGTTAAGGATTGGGATTAGGGTTGAGGGTTAGGGTTAAGGTTAGGGGTTATGACTAAGGATCAAAGGTTAGGGTTATTTTTAGGCGTAGGGTTAGGGTAAGGGGTTAGGGTTAGTGTTAGTGTTGTTGGTAGGGTTAAGGTTAGGGTTGGCGTTTCAGAATTAGGGATTAGGTGTTATGGTTATAGCTAGGAGTTAGGGTTAGAATTACACTATGGGGCTTGTTCTCAGGGTGTGATGCATTAACGTTAGGATAAGGGGTTAAAGTTAAGGTTACGGTGAGGTTTACGTGTTAAGGTGAGCAGTAGGATCAGGGTTAGGTGTTATGTTCTGGGTTAGGTTTATGGGTGAGGGGTAGGGTTTATCCTTAGGGCACGGGCCCTGTATGCACTAGGAGGTGAAGTTAGGGGTCTGTGATGGTCGCTGGGAACCCACTCTATCGTACGCAGTGTATGGGCCTCTGGGTTTCATGCAGGACACTGTGGCAGAGCCGGCTTTCATGCATGGCTTAGTAGGATTGTAGGCTTTCAAAACTCTGAGAAAGCAAGAAGTCTGAGAATTAGATTTTGGGTTAGGATTACGGCACGGTTTAGGGATGAAGATTAGTGGTTAGGGTGAGGGCTTAGGGTTAGGGGTTAGGGTTAGGGTTAGGGTTGCTGGTAGGGTGAAGGTTAGGGTTGACGTTTTAGAATTAGGGATGAGGTGTTACGGTTATGACTATGGTTTAGGATTAGAATTACGGGATAGGGCTTCTTCTCAAGGTGTTATGCATTCACGTTAAGTTAAGGGGCTAAATTAGGGTTTCGGGGAGGTTTATGTTTTAAGGTGAGCAATAGCATCAGGGTTAGGTGTTATGTCAGGGTGAGGGTTATCTGTTAGGGGTAGTGTTTATACTTAGCGTACGGGCCCTGTCTGCACTGGGCGGGGGGCGGGGGTTAGGGGGATGGGATTGTCCCCGGGAACCCACTCTATCGTACGCTGGGTATGGGCTCCTGGGTTTCATGCAGGACACAGTGGCAGAGCCCCCTTTTACTCATGGCATGGGAGGATTGTAGGCTTTCTAAACTCTGAGAAAGCAAGAAGTCTGAGAATTAGATTTAGGGGTAGGATTCTGGTAATGTTTAGGGATGAAGATTAGTGTCAGGGTGGGGTCTTGGGTTAGGGGTTGGGGTTAAAGGTTAGTGTTAGGTTTAACAGTTACAGTTAGGTTTACGGTTAAGTCTCAGGGATAGGGTTAAGGTTTGGGTTTAGCGTTTGGCACAGGGGTAGGCTTCAGTGTTAGCTTCATGGTTAAAGATTAGGAGTAGGGTTAGTGTGAGGGTTAAGGGTAAGGGTCAAGATTAAGGGTTCAGGTTGGGGTTAGGCTTAGGTTTCGGGTTAGGGGTTAGGGTTAGGCTTAGGGTCTAGGGTTAGGATTAGGGTTAAGTGTTGGGCTTAGGGTTGGGGTTTAGTGTTAAGTTTATCGTTAAGGATTAGTGTTAGGGTCAGGGTTAAATGTTTGGGTGCGGGTAATGGTTAGGGTCAGGGTTAAGGTTTATGGATAGGGTTAGTGTTAAGGGTTTACGGGTAGGTTTAGGGTTCAGGGTTAGAGTTAGCATTAGGGCTTAAGGTTAGGATTAGGTGGTAGGTTAGATTTAGGGTTAGATCTAGGCGTTAGAGTAAGGGTTAAGAGATAGGGTTAGGTTTAATGCTTATGATTAGGGTTAGGGTTTGGGGTTAAAGTAAGTGTTAGGGGTTAGGTTTAAGGATCAAAGGTTAGTGTTATTTTTAGCTGTAGTGTTAGGGTTAGGGATAAGGGATAAGGTTGGCGTAAGGGTTTTCCTTACTGTTAGGGTTAAGGGTGAGGCTTAGATTAAAGGTTAAGGTTAGGGTCAGCGTTAAGGGTTAGGGTGAGGGTTAATGGTTACGGTAAAGGTTAAGTGTTAGTGTTAGGGATTAGCGATTAGGGTTTTTGGTAAGTGTTAGGGTTAGGAGTTAGTGTTTTATGAAGGGGTATGGTTAGAATTAGGATTGGGGTTAGTGTTAGGGTTAGGTTTCGGGGTTAGGTTTAGGGTAAAAGGATAGGATTAGGGTTAAGGGTTGGGCTCAGGTTTAGGGTTAAAGTTTAGTGTTAGGGTTAATGTTTAGTGTTATGGTCCAGTTTAAGTGTTAGGGTGAGGGTTAACGGTTAGGATTAGGCTTAGAGGTTGGGGATATAGTGAGGGTTCAGTGTTAGGGTTAGGTGTAGGGTTCAGGGTTAAGGTTAGCTGTAGGGGTTATGGTTAGGGTTAGGTGTTAGGTTAGTGTCAGGGTTAGGTCTAGTCGTGAGGGTAAGGTTTAGGGTTAGCTTTAAGAGCTAGGGTTAGGTTGAATGGATAGGATTAGGATTAGGGTTAAGGGTTAGGGTAAGGCTTAGGGGTTAGGGTGAAGGGTTAAGTGTTTTTGTTAGGCATAGCGTTGGGGTTAGATGTAACGGTTACTGTCAGTGTTAGGGTTGTAGGCAGGGTTACGGTTAGAGTTAGCGGTTTAGAATTAGGGTTAGGGATTTGGTGTTACAGTGATGACTAGGAGATAGGGTTAGAATTATGGGATGGGGTTGTTCTCAAGGAATGGGTTATGCACTAACGTTAGGATAAGAGGTTAAAGTTAGGCTCACGGTGAGGTTTCCGTGTTAAGGGGAGAAATAGGAACAGGGTTAGGTGTTATGTTCAGGGTGAGGGATATCTGTTACAGGTATTGTTTATGCTTAGCGCACGGGCCCTGTCTGCCTTAAGCGGGGGTGGGGGGAGGTTAGGGGGCTGGGATTGTCACCAGGATCCCACTGTATCGTACTCTGGGTATGGGCCCGTGGGTTTGATGCAAGACACAGTGGTAGAGCCTCCTTTCACGCATGGCATGGGAGGATTGCAGGCTTTCTAAACTCTAAGAAAGCAAGAAGTCTGAGAATTAGATTTAGGGTTAGGATTATGGTTAGGGTTAAGGATGAAGTTTAGTGTTAGGGTGAGGGCTTAGGGTTAGGGATTAGGGTTAGGGTTAAAGGTTACTCTTAGGTTTAACGGTTACAGTTCGGTTTAGGGTTGAGGTTTACGGTTAGGGTTAAGATGAGGGGTTAGGGTTTGGTATAGGGTTAGGGTTAGGTACAGGGTTAGGGTTAAGTGTTAGGTTTCGGGTTGAAGATTAGGATTAGGATTAGGATTAAAGGTTAGCGTGAGAGTTAACGGTTAGGTTAAGGTTAAGAGTTAGGGTTAGGGTTTAGGTTTAGGGTTAAGGGTTAGGGTTAGTTTTAGGGTTCGAGTTATGTGTTAGGGTTTGTGTTAGAGGTTAGGGTTAGGTTTACTGTCCACGGTTAGGGTTACGTTTAGGGGTTAGCATTAGGGTTAAGGATTAGGTTTAGGGTAAGGGTTTAGAGTTAGTGTTGGGCTTTAGGCTCGGGGCTTAGGTTCAGGGTCAGGTATTAGGGTTGGTGGTAGGGCTTAGATTTATCGGTCAGTTTAAGGGCACAGGACCTGGTTAATCTACGGTGAGAGGGGTGCGATCGGAGTCATCACGAAAGCACAACATCATTCCCTGGGCCCTGGGACAAGACCTACATGCAGGACTCAGGCGGAGCCTCATCTCACACATGGCATGGCTGTATTGTAGGCTTGCTTCACTCGGGAATGGAAGTAGTGTGAGAATTAGGGTTAGGGTTGGGGTTAGGGGTTTCGAGTTAGGGGTTAGGTTTGGAGTCAGGGTTAGGTGCTAGGGATTAGTGGTTAGGGTTAGAGTTAGTGTTACGGGTTAGGTGTTAAGTCTGGTTTAGGGGGCCAGGGTAAGGTTTAGGTTTAGAGTTAGCGTTAGGGTTAGGCGTTAGGGTTATTGGATAGGGTTAGGGTTAAGGGTTAGCTTTAGGGTTAGGGTTCAGGTTTAGGGTTACGGTCAGGGTTAAGGGTTAGGGTGAGGGTTAACAGTTAGGGTTAGGGTTAGGGGGTTAGGGATAGGATTAGGGTTAAGGGTTAGGTTTATGGTTCAGGTTTAAGGTTAACATTGGGGGGTTAGGTTTAGTGTTAACTGTAAGTCAGTGTTCGGGTTAGATCTCTAGGCATTAAGGTAAAGGTTAGGTTTAGGGTTAAGTGTTAGGGTTATGTTTAATGGTTAGGCTTGGGATTAGGGTTAAGGGTTAGGGTTAAGGTTAGGGGTTATGACTAAGGATCAACGGTTAGGGTTATTTTTATGCGTAGGTTTAGGGTAAGGGCTTAGGGTTAGTGTTAGTGTTGTTGGTAGGGTTAAGGTTAGGGTTGGCGTTTCAGAATTAGGGATCAGGTGTTATGGTTATGGCTAGGTGTTAGCGTTAGAATTACAGTATAGTGCTTGTTCTCAGGGTGTCATGCATTAACGTTAATATAAGGTGTTAAAGTTAGGGTTATGGTGAGCTTTACCTCTTAAGGTGAGCAGTATGATCAGGGTTAGGTGTTATGTTCTGGGTTAGGCTTATGGGTGAGGGGTAGGGTTTATGCTTAGGGCACGGGCCCTGTATGCACTAGGAGGCAAAGATAGGGGTCTGTGATGGTCGCTGGTAACCTACTCTATCGTATGCAGTGTATGGGCCTCTGGTTTCCTGCAGGACACTGTGGCAGAGCTGGCTTTCATGCATGGCTTAGTAGGATTGTAGGCTTTCAAAACTCTGAGAAAGCAAGAAGTCTGAGAATTAGATTTAGGGTTAGGATAACGGCACGGTTTAGGGATGAAGATTAGTGTTAGGGTGAGGGCTTAGGTTTAGGGGTTAGGGTTAGGGTTAGGGTTGATGGTAGGTTGAATTTTACGGTTGGCACTTTAGAATATGGATGAGGTGTTATGGTTATGGCTAGGGGTTAGGTTTAGAATTATGGGATAGGGCTTCTTCTTTGGGTGCTATGCATTAACGTTAAGATAAGGGGATAAATTAGGGTTATGGTTAGGTTTATGTTTTAAGGTGAGTAACAGGATCAGGGTTAGGTTTTATGTTTGGAATTAGGGTTATCTATTAGGGATAGTGTTTTTGCTTAGCGCATGGGCCCTGTCTTCACCAGGAGGGGGGGGGTTAGGGACTAGGATTGCCACTGGGAACCCGCTCTATCATGCACTAGTTATGGGCCCCCGGGTTTCTTGCAGGACACAGTGGCAGAGCCTCCTTTTACTCATGACATGGGAGAATTGTAGGCTTTCTAAACTCTGAGAAAGCAAGAAGTCTGAGAATTAGATTTAGGGGTAGGTTTATGGTAATGTTTAGGGATGAAGGTTAGTGTTAGGGTGCGTTCTTAAGGTCAGTGGTTAGGGTTAAAGGTTAGTGTTAGGTTTAACAGTTACAGTCAGGTTTATGGTTATGTTTTAGGTTTAGGGTTAAGGTTAAGGTTTAGCATTTGGTACTGTGTTAGGCTTAAGTTTTAGCTTTCGGGTTAAAGATTAGGATTAGGGTTAGAGTTAAGGGCTAGTGTGAGGGTTAATGGTAAGGATCAAGACTAAGGGCTAGGGTTTTTGTTAGTGTTAGGAATAAGTCTTCGTGTAGGCTTTAGGGTTAGCGTTAAGTGTTATGGTTAGGGTTAGGTTTAGGGTTCATGGTTAGTGTTATGTTTAGGGGTTAGTGTTAGGGTTAGGGCTTAGGTTTAGGGTAAGGTTTTAGAGTTCGTGTTCAGCGTTACGGTCGGAGCTTATGTTTACGGTTAGGGGTTAGTGTTAGTGTTAGGGCTGAGATTTAGCTGTTAGTTTAAGGGCACAGGACCTGTTTTATCTACGGTGAGAAGGGTGCTGTCGGAGTCTCCACGAAAGCACAAAATCGTTCCCTGATCCTTGGGAAAGGACCTACATGCAGGACTCAGGTGGAGCCTCATCTCACGCATAGTATAGCTGTATTGTAGGCTTGCTTCACTCTGAGAATGGAAGTAGTGTGAGAATCAGGGTTAGGGTTTGGGTTAGGGGTTTGGAGTTTGGGATTATGGTTCGAGTCAGGGTTAGGTCCTAGGGATTAGGAGTTAGGGTTAGTGTTAGGGATAGGGGTTAGTTGTTGGGTTTGGGTTAGGGTGCTAGGGTTAGGTTTAGGGTTGGGGTTAATATTAGGGTTAGCGTTTAGGGTTAAAGGATAGGATTATGGTTAAGGGTTTGGCTTAGGGTTAGGGTTAAGGGTTAGTGTTAAGGGTTAGGGTTAAGGTCAGGGTTACGTGTTAGGGTGAGGGTTAACAGTTAGGGTTATGGTTAGGGTCTTAGGGGTAGGGTTAGGGTTAGAGTTAGGGGTTAGGATTAAGGGTGAAGTGTTAGGGTTATTTTTAGGCATAGTTTTAAAGTTAGGGGCTAGGGTAATGTTTGGTTTGATGGTAGGTTTAAGGTTAGGGTTAGCGGTTTAGAATTCGCATTAGGGATTAGGTGTTATGGTTATGGCTTGGAGTTAGGGTTAGAATTCAGAGATAGGAGTTGTTCTCAGGGTAAGTGTTATGCATTAACGTTATGATAAGGGGTTAAATTTAGGGTTATGGTGAGATTTACATTTTAAGGTGAGCAATGGGATCAGGGTCAGGTGTTATGTTCAGGGTTATGGTTAGGGGTGAGGGGTAGGGTTTATGCTTACGACTCGGGCCCTGTCTGCACTAGGCAGGGGGGGAGGGGTTTGGGGTTGCGATTGTCATCGGGAACCCACTCTAGTGTATGCTGAGTATGGGCACTGGGGTTTCCGGCAGGACACAGTGGTAGAGCCTCCTTTTATTCATGGCATGGGAGGATTGTAGGCTTTCTAACGCTGAGAAAGCAAGAAGTCTGATAATTAGATTTAGGGTTAGGATTATAGTTAGGGTTAGGAATGAGGTTAGTGCTAGGGTGAGGGATTAGGGCTAGGGATTATGGGTAGAGTAAAGGTTAAATGTTAGAGTTAGGTTTAACGGTTACAGTTAGGTTTAGGGTTACGTTTTAGGGTGAGGGTTATGGTTAGGGGTTAGGGTTTGGTACAGGGTTAGGGTTAAGTGTTAGGTTTAGGGTTAAAGATCAGAATTCGGATTAGGGTTGACGGTTAGTGTGAGTGTTAACGGTTAGGTTTGTGTTTAAGGGTTAGGGTTAGGGTTTAGGGCTAGTGTTAAGCGTTCGTGTTAGATTTAGGGTTAGAGTAAAGTGTTATGGTTAGGGTTATGGGTTAGCATTAGGGTTAAAGGTTAAGGGTTAGGTTTATTTTCAGGCACAGGGTTAGGATTAGGTGTTAGGGTTAGTGTTACCGTTAAGGTTTTTTGTAGGCTTAAGGTTAGGTTTAGCAGTTTAGAATTAGGGTTAGGGATTAGGTGTAATGGTTATGGTAAGGAGTTAGGGTTAGAATTATGGCATAGGGGTTGGTCTCAGGGTCAGTTTTATGCTTAAAGTTAGGGTAAGCGGTTAAAGTTAGTGTTACGGTGAGCTTTACATGTTAAGGTGAGCAATAGGATCAGGGTTAGGTTTTATGTTCAGGGTTATGGTTATGGGTTAGGGGCAGTGTTTATGCTTAGGGCACAGGCCCTGTCTTCCCTAGGTGGGGGGGGGTTCGGAGGCTGGGATTGTCACCAGGAACCCACTCTATCGTATGCTGGGTATGGGTCTCTGGGTTTCATGCAGGGCACAGTGGCAGAGCCTCCTTTCATGCATGGCATGGGAGGATTGTAGGCTTTCTAAACTCTGAGAAAGCAAGAAGTCTGAGAATTAGATTTAGGGTTAGGATTACGGTTAGGGTTAGGGATGAAGTTTAGTGTTAGGGAGAGGGCTTAGTGTTAGGGATTTGGGTTTGGTACAGGGTTAGGGTTAAGTGTTCGGTTTAGGGGTACAGATTAGGATTAGTGTTAGGTTTAAGGGTTAGCTGAGGGTTAACGGTTAGGGTTAAGGTGAAGGGTTAGGGTTAGGGTTTAGGGTTAGGATTAGGGGTTCGTGTTAGGTTTAGGGTTACACTTAAGTGTTAGGGTTTAGGTTCAGGTTTAGGGTTCATGGTTAGGGTTATGTTTAGGGGTTAGGTTTAGGGGTTAGGTTTGGTGTAAGGGTATAGTGTTAGTGAAGGGAGTTTGGGTCAGGGTTTCTGTTTAGGGTAGGGATTAGTGTTAGTGTTAGGACTTAGATTTAGCGATTAGTTTAAGGTCAGAGGACCTGTTTAATCTATGGTGAGAAGGGTGTGGAATGGGTCGCTGAGACACCACAGCATTGTACCCTGGGCCTTGGGCTCAGACCTACATGCAGGAATCAGGGGGAGCCTGTTCTCATGCATGGCATGGTTGTATTATAGGCTTGGTTAACTCTTAGAATGGAAGTGTGAGAATTAGGGTTATGGTTAGGGTTAGGGATTTGGGTTTAGGAGAGAGTGTTCAAATGAGGGTTAGGGGTTAGGCATTAGGGGTTAGGGTTAGTGTTAGGGTTAGGGGTTGGGGTGAGGGTTGGGTTAGGGGCTAGGGTTAGGTTTAGGGTTGGGGTTAGTGTTAGCATTCGAGTTAGGGATTAGAGTTAGGGTTAAGGGATAGGATTAGGGTTAAGAGTTTGGCTTAGGGTTCAGGTTAAGGGTTAGGGTTATGGTTAAAGATTAGTGTTAGTTTAAACAGTTACAGTTAGGTTTAGGGTTAAATTTTAGGGTGAGGGCTTTTTAAACTCTGAGAGAGGAAGACGTCTGAGATTAAGATTTAGGGTTAGGATTATGGTTAGGATTAGGGATGATGATTAGTGATAGGGTGAGGGCTTAGGGTTAAGGGTTAGGGTTAGAGTTAGGGTTAAGGTTAGTGTTAGTTTTAACGGTTAAAGTTAGGTTTAGGGTTAAGGTTTATTGTCAGGGTTAAGGTCAGGGGTTAGGGTTTCGTACAGGGTAAGAGTTAAGTGTTAGGTTTAGGGTTAAAGATTAGCATTATGGTTAGTGTTAAAGGTTAGTGTGAGGGTAAAAGTTTAGGGTTAAGTTTAAGGGCTAGGGTTAGGGGTTAGTGTTAGGGTTAAGGGGTCTTGTTAGGTTTAGGGTTACAGTTAAGTGTTATGGTTAGTGTTAGGGGTTACGGTTAGGCTTAGGGTTCATGGTTAGTGTAACATTTAGGGGTTAGGGCTAGGGTTAAATGATAGTGTTAGAGTTAAGGCTTAGGCTTTGGGTAAAGGTTTAGGGATAGGTTTACAGGTTAGGGTTAGTGTCAGGGTTAAATGTTAGGGTGAGAGTTAACAGTTATGGTTAGGGTTATTGGTTAGGGGTTGTGTTTATGCTTAGGGCACGTGCCTTGTCTGCACTAGGCGGAGAGGTTAGGGGGCTAGCATATTCGCCGGGAAATCACTCTATCGTATGCTGGGTATTGGCCCCTGGGTTTCATGCTGGACACAGTGGCAGGGCCTCCTTTCACACATGGCATGGGAGGATTATAGGCTTTCTAAACTCTGAGAAAGAAAAAGTCTGAGAATTAGATTTAGGGTTAGGATTATGGTTAGAATTAGGGATGAAGTTTAGTGTTAAGGTGATGCCTTAGGGTTAGGGGTTAGGTTTAGGGTCAGAGTTAAAGGTTAGTGTTAGGTTTAACAGTTACAGTTAGGTTTAGCGTTAAGGTTTAGTGTTAGGGTTCAGTTTAGGGGATAGGTTTTGGTACAGGTTAAGGTTTAAGTGTTAAGTTTAGAGTTAAAGATTACAATTAGGGTTAGGTTTAAAGGTAAGTGTGAGGATTAACGGTTAGGGTTAAGCATGAGGGTTAGGGATTAGGTTTAGTGTTAAGGGTTTATGTTAGTTTAGGGTTAGAGTTAAGTGTTATGGTTAGGGTTAGGGGTTAGGGTTAGATATAGGGTGCATGGTTAGGGTTACGTTTAGGGGTTAGGGTTACGGGTTAGGTTTAGGGTGAGTGTTTGGTGTTAGTGTTGGGCATTAGGATAAGGGCTTAGGTTTAGGGTTAGCGTTTAGGTTTAGTGTTAGGGCTTAGATTTAGCGGTTAGTTTAAGGGCACAGGATCTGTTTAATCTATGGTGAGAAGGGTGCAGAATTGGTCCCCTTGACACCACACCATCGTACCTGGGCCTTGGGCCCAGACCTACATGCAGGACTCAGGCGGAGCCTCTTCTCACTCATGGCATGGCTCTATTGTAGGCTTGGTGAACTCTGAAAATGGAGGAAATGTGAGAATTAGGGTTATGGTTATGGTTAACTGTTTGGGGTTAGGGGTTAGGGTTCGAGTGTGGTTCAGGGGTTAGAAATTAGGAGTTAGTGTTAGTGTTAGGGTTAGGGGTTAGGGGTTAGTGTTGGTTTAGGGGCTAGGGTTAGATTCAGAGTTAGGTTAGTGTTAGGGTTAGGGTTAGGGATTATGGTTAGGGTTAGGAATTAGGGTTAGGGTTAGGCTTAAGGGATAGGATTAGGGTAAAGGGTTAAGGCTTAGGGTTAGCATTAGGGATTAGGGTTAGGGTTAAGTGTTAGGGTTTTGGTCTGATTTAAGGGTTAGGGTGAGCGTTAACAGTTAGGGTTAAGGTTAATTGTTAGGATTGGGGGTTAGGCTTAAGGATTCATATTAGGGTTAGGGTATAAGGGTGAGACTTAAGTCTTATGGTTAGGGACAGGGCTTTTGGTTAGGGATAAGTGTTAGGAGTTAGGGTTACTTTTATGCATAGGGTAGGATTAGGGGTGAGGGTTAGGGTTAGGGTTAGTGTTAGGGTTGTTGGTAGTGTTAAGGTTAGGGTTAGCAGTTTAGAATTAGGGTTAGGGATTAGGTTGTATGGTTATGGCTAAGATTTAGGGTTAGAATTATGGGATAGGCGTTGTTCTCAGTGTAAGTGTTATGCATTAACTTTAGGAGATGCGGTTAAAGTTAGGGTTACAGTGTGGTCTACATGATAAGGTGAGCAGTAGGATCAGGGTTAGGTGTTACGTTCAAGGTTAGGGTTATATGTTAGGCGTACTTTTTATGCTTAGGGCACGGCCCTGTCTGCACTAGGCGGGAGGATTAGGGGTCTAGGATTGTGGCCGAGAACTTTCTCTATCGTACACTGGGTATGGGTCCCTGGGTTTCATGCAGGACACAGTGGCAGAGCCTCTTTTCACGCATGGCATGGGAGGATTGTAGGCTTTCTAAACTCTGAGAAAGCAAGAAGTCTGAGAATTAGATTTAGGGATAGGATTATGGTTAGTGTTAAGGATAAAGTTTAGCATTAGGGTGAGGGCTTAGGGTTAGGGGTTAGAGTTACGGTCAGGGTTAAAGGTTAGTGTTAGGTTTAATGGTTACAGTTAGCTTTAGGGTCAAGTGTTAGGGTTAAGGTTAAGGTTAGGGGTTAGGTTTTGGTACAGGGTAAGGGTTAACTGTTAGGTTTAGGGTTAAAGATTACGATTAGGGTTAGGTTTAAGGGTTAGTGTGAGAGTTAACGGTTAGGGTTAAGGTTAAGTGTTAGGGTTAGTGGTTAAGTTTAGGTTTAAGTGTTCGTGTTAGGTTTAGGGTTAGAGTTAAGTGTTATGGTTAGGGTTTGGGGTTAGGGTTAGGTTTAGGGTTCATCGTTAGGGTTACGTTTAGGCATTAGGGTTATGGGTAAGGATTAGGGTATGGGTTTAATGTTAGTGTTGGGCGTTAGGGTCAGGGCTTAAGTTTAGGGTTAAGGGTTAGTGTTAGAGTTAGCGTTAGGGCTTAGATTTAGAGGTTATTTTAAGGGCACAGGACCTGTGTAATCTATGGTGAGAAGTGTGCAGAATGGGTCATCGCCACACCACACCATCGTACCCGAGGCCTTGGGCCCAGACCTACATGCAGGTCTCAGGTAGAGCCTCTTCTCACGCATGGCATGGTTTTATTGTAGGCTTGGCTAACTCTGAGAATGGAGGAAGTGTGAGAATTATGGTTATGATTAGGGTTAGGTGTTTGGGGTTAGGGGTTAGTGTTCGCGTGAGGGTTAGGTGTTAGGGATTAGGGGTTAGGGTTAATGTTAGCATTAGGGGTTAACGGTTAGGGTTGGGTTAGGGACTAGGGATAGATTTAGCGTTGGGGTTAGGGTTAGGGTTAGGGGTTAGGGTTTAGGGTTAAGGGATAGGATTAGGGTTAAGGGTTAAGGCTTAGGGTTAGCATTAAGGGATAGGGTTAGGGTTAAGGGTTAGGGTTATGGTCCGAGTTAAGGGTTAGGGTGAGGGTTAACAGTTAGGGTTAGGGTTATAAGTTAGGGATAGTGTTAGGTTTAAGGTCCAGGGTTAGGGTTAGAGGTAGCTTTACTGCTAAGATTAGGTCTCGGCATTAAGGTAAGTGTTAGTGTTAGGGTTAAGGGTTAGGGTTAGGTTTAATTGTTAGGATTAGGATCAGAATTAAGGGTTAGGCTTAGGGTTAGGGGATAGGGTTAGGGTTTAGGGTAAACTTTTAAGGTTATGTTTAGGGATAAGGTTAGGGTTAGCGTTTAAGGTTAGGGTTAGTATTAGGGTTGTTTGTAGGGTTAAGGTAATGTTTAGTGGTTAGAATTAGGGTTAGGGATTAGGGGTTACTGTTATGGCTAGGAGTTAGGGTTAGAATTAAGTGATAGGGGTTGTTCTTAGCATAAGTGTTATGCATTAATGTTAGGATAAGTGGTTAAAGTTAGGTTTACGGTGAGGTTTATGTGTTAAGGTGAGCAATAGGATCAGGGTTAGAATTATGAGTGAGGGGTAGGGTTTTGCTTAGGGTATGGGCTCTGTCTTCCCTAGGAGTGGGACTGAGGGGGATGCGATTGTCACCAGAAACCCACTCTATCGTATGCAGGGTATGGGCCCATGGGTTTCTTGTAGGACACTCTGGCAGAGCCTGATTTCACGCATGGTAAAGGAGGATTGTAAGCTTTCAAATCTCTAAGAAAGTAAGAAGTCTGAGAATTAGATTTAAGGTTAGGATTATCGTTATGGTTAGGGATGAAGTTTAATCTTAGGTTGAGGGCTTCAGGTAAGGGGATACAGTTAGTTTTAGGGTTAAAAGTTACTGTTAGGTTTAACAGTTACAGTTAGACTTAGGGTTTAGGTTTAGGGTTAGGGTTAAGCTTAGGGGTTATGGTTTGGTACAGGGTTAGGGTTAAGTGTTAGGGTTAGGGTTAAAGATCATGACAAGGGTTAGAGTTAAGGGTTAGTTTGAGTGTTAACAGTTAGGGTTAAGGATAACTTTTAGGGTTAGGGGTTAGGATTAGTGTTCGGGCTGAGATTTAGCGGTTAGTTTAAGGGCACAGGACCTGTTTAATCTATGGTGAGAGTGGTGCACAGGGTCGCTGCAACACAACACCACCGTACGCTGGGCCTTGGGCCAAGACCTACATACAGGACTCAGGTGGAGCCTCTTCTCACGCATGACATGGCCGTATTGTAGGCTTGGTTAACTCTGAGAATGGAAGAAGTGTCAGAAATCGGGTTAGGGCTGGCTGTAGGTGTTTTTAACCCCTAACCCTAACACTAACCCCCTAATCCTAACCCTAACACTAACCCCAAGGTTAAATCTAACCTTAACCCCTACGACAACCCTAACCCTAACCCTAACCCCTCTCACTGTAGAATAAACAGGTCCTGTGCCCTTAAACTAACCACTAAATCTAAGCCCTAACATCAACCCTAACCTCTGACCCTAAACCTAACCCCTGAGCCTAAAGCCCAACACTAACTCTAAACTCTTACCCTAAAGCTAATCCCTAACCCTAATGCTAACCTCTAAACGTAACCCTAACTGTGAACCCTAAACCTAACCCTAACCTCGAGCGCTAACCATAGCACTTAACTCTAACCCTAAACCTAACATGAACCCTTAATCCTAACACTAACCCTAACCCTAACTCTTAACTTTAACCCTGACTGTTAACCCTCACACTAACCTTTAAACCTAACCTTAATCGTAATCTTTAACCCTAAACCTAATATTTAACCCTAATCCTGTACCAAACCCTAAACCCTAACCTTAAACCTAACCATAAAACTTAACCCTGAACCTAACTGTAACGGTTAAAACTAAGAGTAACCTGTAACGCTACCCATAACCCCTAACTCTAAGCCTTCACCCTAACACTAACCTTGATCCTTAACCCGAACCCTAACCCTAACCCTAAATCTAATTCTCAGTCTTCTTGCTTTCTTAGAGTTTAGAAAGCCTACAATCCTCCCATTCCATGCGTGAAAGGAGGCTCTTCCACTGTGTCCTGAATGAACCGCTAGGGCCCATGGCCAGAGTACGATAGAGTGGGTTCCTGGTGACAATCCCAGCCCCCTAACCCCCCCCCGCCTAATGCAGACAAGGCCCGTGCCCTAAGCATAAACTCTACACCTCACCCAAAACTCTAACCCTGAAAATAACGTTTAACCCTGATTCTATTGCTCACCTTAGAATGTAAACCTCACCGTAACCTGAACTTTAACCTCTTATCCTAACGTTAATGCATAACACTTACCCTGAGATTAACCCCTATCCCATAATTCTAACCCTATCTCCTAGTCATAACTGTGACAACTAATCCCTAACCCTAATTCTAAACCACTAACACTAACTGTTACCCTACGTAGTTACTGTTACGGTAACCTACTGTTACCCTAACACTGAACCTAATCCTTACTCCTAACGCCAAAGCTATGGCTAAAAATAATGCTAACCCTTGACCCTTTACCCTAACTCCTAACCCTAATCCTAATCCTAACCACTAAACCCAACCTTAGCTCTTAACCCTAACCCTAAACCTTACCCTGACGCCTAGACCTAACCCTGACACTAACCTAACACCTAACCCTAATCATAACCCCTAAAGCTAACCCTAACCCTGAACCCTAAACCTAACCCTAACACTTAATACTAACTATATCCCTAACCCCTAACCCCAACCCTAACCCTAACCGTTAACCCTCACCCTAACCCTTAAACCGGACCCTAACACTAAATCTTAACCCTAAACCTACGCTCAACCCTTAACCATAATCCTATCCCTTAACCCTAAACCTAACCCCTAACCCTAAACCTAACACTAACCCCAATTCTAATTCTAAACATAGCCCTTAATACATCACTACGCCTAACCCCTAACCCTAACCCTAACCCCTAATGCTAACCCTAACACTGAACCCTAAACCTAACCCTATCCCTAACCCTTAAACATAACTCTATCCCTAACCAATAATCCTAAGCCTAATCTTTAACCCTCACCCTAGAGCTTAACTGGAACCGTAACCCTAAGCCTAAACCCCAACCCTAACACTTAACACAAACCCTAAGCCTTAACACTTAACTCCAATCCTATCCTTTAACCCTAATACTAACCCTGATGCCTAATCCTAACCCTAACACTAACCCCAACCATAAATCTAACCCTAGCCCCTAACGCAAAACTAACCCCTAACCCTAACACTAACCCTAAATCCTAGTCCCTAACCACTAAACCTCACTTGAACCCTAACCCCTAACACCAAACCCTTAACCCTAACCATAACCCTATTTCTCACACTACTTCCATTCTCAGAGTTAACCAAGGCTAAAATACAACCATGCAATGCGTGAGTAGAGTTTCCGCATGAGTCCTGCAAGTAGGTCTGGGCCAAAGGCCCAGGATCCGATGGTGTGGTGTCGCATGTAAACATTCTGCACCCTACTCACCATAGATTACACAGGTCCTGTACCCTTAAACTAACCGCCAAATCAAAGCCCAAACACTGACCCTAACCCCTAACCCTAAACCTAAGCCCTCACCCTAATGCCCAACACTAACACTAAACGCTTACCCTAAACCTAACCCCTAAATGTAACCTTAACCATGAACCCTAAACCTAACCCAAACCCCTAACCCTAACCATAACACTTAACTCTAACCCTAAACCTAACATGAACACTTAACCCTAACCCTAACCCATAAACCTAACACTTAACCTTAACCCTAACCGTTAACCCTCACACTAAACCTTAACCCTAACCCTAATCCTAATCTTTAAGCCTAAACCTAGCACTTAACCCTTACCCTGTACCAAAACCTAACCCCTAATCTTAACCCTAAGCTTAAACCTTAAAGCTTAACCCTAAACCTAACTGTAACTGTTAAACCTAACACTAACCTTTAACCCTGACCCTAACCGAAACCCCTAACCCTAAGCCCTCACCATAACAGTAACCTATATTGCTAACCCTAACCCTAATCCTAGCCCTAAATTTAATTCTCAGACTTCTTGCTTTCTCAGAGTTTACAAAGCCTACAATCCTCCCATGCCATGTGTAGAAGGAGGCTCGGCCACTGTGTCCGGCATGAAACCAAGGGGCCCATACCCAGCGTATGATAGAATGGCTTCCGGCATCTATCCTAGCCCTCTAAGCCCCCTCCTAGAGCAGAGAGGGCTCGTGATATAAGCATAAACACTACCCCTCACCCATAACCCTAACCCTGAACATCACAGCTCACCCTGATACTATTGCTCACCTTAACACATCAACCTCACCATAACTCTAACTTGAACCCGTTATCCTAATGTTAATGCATAAAACTTACCCTAAGAACAACCCCTATCCCTTAATGCTAACCCTAACTCCTAGCCACAATTGTAACACCTAATCCCTAAGGCTAATTCAAAACTGCTAAACATTACCTTATCTCTACAAACTAACCCTAACCCTAACTGCTAACCCTAACCGTACACCTAAAAATAACCGTAACACTTGACACTTAACCCTAACCCTTAACCCTGATCCTAATCCTAACAATTAAACCTAACCCTAACTCTTAAGCCTAACACTAACACGTACCCTAATGCCTAGACCTAACCCTAAGAGTAAACGTAACCCCTAACCCTAACGCTAATCCCTAATGCTAACCCTAACACTGAACCCTAATCCTAAGACTTAAACCTAACTCTATCCTTAACCCATAACCCTAGCCCTAACCGTTAACCCCACACTAACCCTTAACTCGAACTGTAACCCTAACCCTTAAAACTAAACCTAACACTTAACGCTAACCCTAAGCCTTAACGCTTAACCCTTATCCTATCCCTTAACCCTAACCCTAACCCATAACGCTAACCCTAACCCCACTCTAAATCTAACCCTAGCCCCTAACCCAACCCTAACCCCTAAGCCCTAACCCTATCACTAAACCCAACACCTACTCCCTAACCCCTAATCCTCACTCGAAGCTTAAGCTCTAACCCTAAGCCCTCTCCCTGACTAATCTTCATCCCTAACCCTAACCATAATCCTAACCCTAAATCTAATTCTCAGACTTCTTGCTATCTCAGAGTTTTAAAAGCCTACAATTCTCCAAAGCCATGCGTGAAAGCTGGCTCTGCCACAGTGTCCTGCATGAAACCCAGGAGCCCATACACTGCGTACGATAGAGTGGGTTCCCGGGGACAATCACAGCCCCCTAACTCCCCCTGCTAGTGCTGACAGGGCCCATGCCCTAAGCAAAAACCCTGCACCTCACCCATAACCCTAACCCTGATGTTATTGTTCACCTTAACACGTAAACCTCACTGTAACCCTAACTTTAACCCCTATCCTAATGTTATTGCATAACACTTACCCTAAGAACAAACCCTATCCCTTAATTCTAAGCCTAACTCCTAGCATAACCGTAACACCTAATCCCTAACCTTAATTCTAAACTGCTAAACATTACCTTCACCCTACAAACAACCCTAACACTAACCCTAACTCTAACCGCTAACCCTAACCCTAACCATTACCCTGATCATAATCCTGACAATTAAACCTAACCCTAATTCTTAACCCTAACACGAACCATTACCATAATGCCTAGACCTAACCCTAACTGTAACCCTAACCCCTAACCCTAACCCTAACCGCTAATGCTAACCCTAACCCCGAACCCTAAACCTAACCCTAACCCTATCCCTTAAACCTATTACTATCCCTAAACCATTACCCTAATCGCAACTGTTAACCCTCACTCTCACCCTTAACTTGGACCGAAACCCTAACCCTTAACCCTAATCTTAACCCTTACTGCTAATCTTAAGCCTTCACCCTTTACCTTAATCCTATCTTGTAAGCCTAACCCTAACGCTGACCCCTAACCCACCTGAACATTAACCCTAAACCTAAATCTAACGCTAGCCCCTTACAAAAACCTAACACCTAACCCCTGACACACTAATCCTTACTTCTAATTCCTAACCACTAAACTTCACTCAAACCTAAACCTCTAACCCCAAACACATAACCCTAACCATAACCCTAATTCTCACACTTCCTTCGTTCTCAGAGTTGACCAAGCCTACAATAGAGCCATGCCACGAGTGAGAAGAGGCTCTGCCTGAGTCCTGCATGTAGGTCTGGGCCCAAGGTACGATGGTGTGGTGTTGAGGCGACCCAGTCTGCACCCTTCCCACCATAGATTAAACAGAGCATGTGCCCTTAAACTAACCACTAAATCTAAGCCCTAATACTAAACCTAAATCCTAACCCTAAACCTCGGCCCTTATCCTAACGCCCAACAGTAACACTAAACACTCACCCTAAACTTAACCCATAACCCGAACCCCTAAATGTAACCCTAACCATGAACCCTAAACCTAACCCTAACCTGTAGCCATAACCATAACACTTAACTCTAAACCTAAACGTTACACGAAGCCTTATTCCTAACCCTAAGCCCAACCCTAACACTTAACCTTGACCCTTACCATTAACCCTCACACTAACCCTTAACCCTAACCCTAATCCTAATCTTTAACCATAAAGCTAACACTGAAGCCTAACCCTGTGCCAAACGATAAAACCAAACCTTAACCCTAACCCTAACCCTGAAACTTAACCGAAAACGTAACTGTAACTGTTAAAAATAACACGAACCTTTAACCCTAACCCCTAACCCTAAGAGCCCACCCTAACACTAATCTTCCTCTCTAAACATTACCATAATCTTACCCCTAAATCTAATTCTCAGACTTCTTGCTATCTCAGAGTTTAGAAAGCTTACAATCCTCCCATGCCATGAGTAAAAGGGGGCTCTGCCACTGTGTCCTGCATGAAACCCAGGAGCCCATACCCAGCGTACGATACAGTGCGTTCCCGGGCACAATCCCATCCCCCTAACCCCCGCCCCCCGCCCAGTGCAGACAGGGCCCGTACGCTAAGTATAAACACTACCCCTAACAGATAACCCTCACCCTGAATATAACACCTGACCCTGATCCTATTGCTCACCTTAAAACATAAACCTCCCCGTAACCCTAACTTATCCCCTTATCTTAACGTTAATGTATAACACCCTGAGAAGAAGCCCCATCCCATAATTCCAATCCTAATCCCCAGCCATAACCATAACACCTCATCCCTAATTCTAAAATGCCAACCCTACCTTCACCCTACCAACAACCCTAACCCTAACCCTAACCTCTAACCATAAGCCCTCACCCTATCACTAATCTTCATCACTAAACCGTACCGTAATCCTAACCCTAAATCTAATTCTCAGACTTCTTGCTTTCTCAGAGTTTTGAAAGCCTACAATCCTACTAAGCCATGCATGAAAGCCGGCTCTGCCACAGTGTCCTGCAAGAAACCCAGAGGCCCATACACAGCGTACGATAGAGTGGGTTCCCAGCGACCACAACAGACCCCTAACTTCGATTCCTAGGGCATACAGGGCCCATGCCCTAAGCATACACACTAGCCCTCACCCATAACCCTAACCCAGAACATAACACCTAACCCTGATACTACTGCTCACCTTAACACGTAAACCTCACCGTAACCCTAACTTTAACCCCATATCGTAACGTTAATGCATGACACCCTGAGAACAAGCCCTGTACTGTAATTCTAACCCTAACTCCTAGCCATAACCATAACACCTAATCTCTAATTCTGAAACGCCAACCCTAACCTTAACCCTACCAACAACACTAACACTAACCCTAACCCCTTACCCTAACCCTATGCCTAAAAATAACCCTAACCGTTGATCCTTAGTCATAACCCCTAACCTTAACCCTAACCCTTAACCCTAATCCCAATCCTAACAATTAAACATAACCCTAACTCTGAACCCTAACTCTAACCTTTACATTAATGCCTAGAGTTCTAACCCCAACACTGACCTACAGTTACAAGTAACACAAACCCCTAATTATAACCTTAAACCTGAACAATAAACCTAATCCTTAACCCTAACCCCCTAACGATTAACCCTCACACTAACCCTTAACCCTGACCCTAACCCTAAACCTGAACCCTAACCCTGAACCCTAACCCTAAGCCTAACCCTTAACCCTAACCCTATCCATTAACCTTAACCGCTAACCATAACACTAACCCCAACCCTAAACCTAACCCTGGCCCCCTAATACATTTTAACACCGAAGCCGTAACACTAACTCTACCCCTAACCACTAGCACCTAACCCTGACTCGAAACTTAACCCCTAACTCGAAACCCCTAACCGCAAACCTAACCCTAATTCTCACACTACTTCCATTCCCAGAGTGAAGCAAGCCTACAACACAGACATGCCATGTGTGAGATGAGGCTCCACCTGAGTTCTGCATGTAAGTTTTGTCCCAAGGCCCAGGGAATGATGTTGTGCTTTCATGGTGACTCTGACCGCACCCCTCTCACCGTAGATTAACCAAGTCCTGTGCCCTTAAACTGACCGCTAAATCTGAGCTCTACCACCAACCCTAACCACTGACCCTGAACCTAAGCCCCGAACCTAAAGCCCAACACTAACACTAAACCCTTACCCTAAACCTAATCCCTAACCCTAATGCTAACCCCTAAACGTAACCCTAACCGTGAACAGTAAACCTAACCCTAACCTCTAACACAAACCCTAACACATAACTCTAACCCTAAAACTTACCCTAACCCTTAACCCTAAACCTAAACCCTACCGTAACTCTTAACCTTAACCCTAACCGTTAACTCTCACGCTAACCTTTAATCCTAACACTAATCCTAATCTTCAACCCTAAACCTAACACTTACCCCTAACCCTGTACCAAACACTAAGCCCTCATCTTAACCCTAACAGTAAACCTCAACCATAAACCGAACTGTAACCGTTAAACCTAAGAATAACCTTTAATCCTAACCCTAATCCCTAACCCTAAGCCCTCACCCTAACACTAAACTTCATCCTTAACCCTAACCATAATCCTAACCCTAAATCTAATTCTCAGACGTCTTGCTTTCTTAGAGTTTAGAAAGCCTGCAATCCTCCCATGCCATGCGTTAAAGGAGGCTCTACCACTGTGTCCTGTATGAAACCCACGGGCCCATATCCAGAGTACGATACAGTGGGTTCCTGGTGACAATCCCAGCCCCCTAACCTTCCACACCGCCTAATGCAGACAGGGCCCATGCGCTAAGCATAAACAATACCTTTAACAGGTAACCCTAACCCTGAACATAACACCTAACCCTGTTCCTATTTCTCCCCTTAACACATAAACCTCACCGTGAGCCTAACTGTAACCTCTTATCGTAACGTTCATACATAACCCATTCCCTGAGAACAACCCCTATCCCATAATTCTAACCCTATCTCCTAGTCATAACTGTAAAACCTGATCCCTAACCCTAATTCTAAACTGCTAACCCTAACCGTAACCCTAACTACAACCATAACACTGACAGTAACCCTTACTTCTAACCCCAACGCTATGCCTAACAAAAGCCCTAACCCTTCACCCTTCACCCTAACCCGTAAGCCTTACCCTAACCCTTAACCCTAATCGTAATCCTAACCATTAAACCTAACCGTAGCTCTTAAAGCTAACCCTAAACTTTACCCTCACGACTAGACCTAACCCTGACACTAACCTAACATCTAACCCTAACCATAACCCCTAAAGCTAACCCTAACCCTGAATCCTAAACCTAACCCTAACACTGAACCCTCACTATATCCCCAACCTCTAAGCCTAATCCTAACCGTTAACCCTCACCCTAACACTTAAACTGGACCATAACACTAAACATTAACCCTAACACTAAACTTTAACCCTAAACCTGAGCCCAACCCTTAACCCTAATCCTATCCTTTTACCCTAAAACTAACCCCTAAACCTAACCCTAATACTAACCCCAAACCTAACTCTAACCATACCTCTTCATAAAACACTAACTCCTAACCCCTAACCCTAACACTAATCATAAACCCTAATTGCTAACCCTTAACCCTAAGGCTTAAGCTTTACCCTAACAATTAACCCTCACCCTAACCCTTAACACTGACCCTAACATTAACCTTTAACTCTAAGCCTAACCCTTAACCCTAACAGTAAAGGAAACCCTTAACGCTAACCTTATCCCTTAACCCTAAAACTAACACTACGGCTAAAAATAACCCTAACCTTTGATCCTTAAACCTAACCCCTAATACTTACTTTAACGCCAAACCCTAACCCTAATCCTAAGCATTAAACCTAACCCTATCTCTTAATCCTAACCCTAGCCCTTACCCTAACGCCTAGATCTAACCCTAAATCTAACCTACAACCTAATCCTAACCTTAAGCCCTAATGCTAACTCTAACCCTGAACCCTAAACCTACCCGTAACCCTTAACACTAACCCTATCCGTAACCCTTAACCCTGACCCTAACCATTACCCGCACCCAAACATTTAACCCTGACCCTAACCCTAATCTTTAACGATAACCCTAACACTAAACCCTAACCCTAAGCCCAACACTTAACCCGAATCCTATCCCTTAACCCTAAGCCTAACCCTAACCCCTAACCCTAAACCTAACACTGAACCCAACCCTAAACCTTACCCTAGCTCCTATCCCAACCCTAAGACCTAACCTTTAATGCTAACAGTAACCCTAACTACTAATCCCTAACCCCTAACCCTCCCTCTAACCCTAAACCCCTAATCCCAAACCCCTAACCCTAACCTTAACCCTAATTCTCACACCTCTTCCATTCTCAGCCTTAAGCAAACCTACAATACAGCCATGCCATTCCTGAGATGAGGCTCTGCCTGTGTCCCACATGTAGGTCTGGGCCAAATACAAAGAGTACGATGGTGTGGTGTCACAGCGACCTGTCCACACCCTTCTCACCATAGATTAAACAAGTCCTGTGCCCTTATACTAACAGATAAATCTCAGCCCTAACACTATCACTAACCCCTAACCGTAAACATAAGCTCAGACTGTAACGCCGAACACTAACTCTAAAACCTTACCTTAAACCTGACCACTAACCCTAACACTAACCGCTAAACATAACTCTAACCATGAATCCTAAACCTAACCCTAACCTCTACCCGTAACCACAACAATTAACTCTAACCCTAAAGGTTACATGAAGCCTTATTCCTAACCCTAACCCCACCCTAACCCATAATATTGACCCTTACCAATAACCATCACACTAAACCTTAACCGTGACTCTAATCCTAATCTTTAACCATAAAGCTAACACTGAAGCCTAACCCTGTGTCAAACACTAGACCCAAACATAAACCCTAACCCTCAAACTGAACCGTAAACCTAACTGTAACTGTTAAAACTAACATTAACCTTTAACCCTAACCCCTAACCCTAAGACGCCACCCTAACACGAATCTTGATCCCTAAACATTACCATAATCCTACCCCTAAATCTAATTCTCAGAGTTCTTGCTTTCTCAGAGTTAAGAAAGCCTACAATCCTCCCATGCCATGAGTAAAAGGGGGCTCTGCCACTGTGTCCTGCATGAAACCCAGGAGCCCAAACCCAGCGTATGATAGAGTGGGTTCCCGGGGACAATCCCATCGCTATAATCCCCGCCCGCTGCCAAGTGCATACAGGGCCCGTGCCCTAAGTATAATCAATACCCCTAACTGATAACCCTCACCCTGAACATAACACCTAACCCTGATCCTATTGCTCACCTGAAAACATAAATCTCCCCGTAACCCTAACTTATCCCCTTATCTTAACCTTAATGCATAACACCCTGAGAAGAAGCCCTATCCCATAATTCTAATCCTATCACCTGGTAATAACCGTAACACCTCATCCCTATTTCTAAAATGCCAACCCTAGCTTTCACCCTACCAAAAACCCTAACCCTAACCCAAACCCCTAACCCTAAGCCCTCACCCTATCACTAGTCTTCATCCCTAAACCGTACCGTAATCCTAACCCTAAATATAATTCTCAGACTTCTTGCTTTCTCAGAGTTTTGAAAGCCTACAATCCTATTAAGCCATGCATGAAAGCCGGCTCTACCACAGTGTCCTGCATGAAACCCAGAGGCCCATACACTGCGTACAATAGAGTGGGTTCCCAGCGACCATCACAGACCCCTAATTTCGCCTTCTAGTGCATACAGGGCCTGTGACCTAAGCATAAACCCTACCCCACACCCATAACCCTAACCCAGAACATAACAACTATCCCTGATCCTACTGCTCACCTTAACACGTAAACCTCACTGTAACCCTAACTTTAACCCCTTATCTTAACGATAATGCATGACACCCTGAGAACAAGCCCTATACCGTAATTCTAACCCTAACTCCTAGCCATAACCATAACACCTAATCCCTAATTCTGAAACTCCAACCCTAACCTTAACCCTACCAACAACTCTAACACTAACCCTAAACCCTTACCCTAACCCTACGCCTAAAAATAACCCTAAGCATTGATCCTTAGTCATAACCCATAAACTTTAACCCTAACCCTTAACGCTAATCCCAATCCTAACCATTAAACATAACCCTAACTCTTAACGCTAACCGTAACCTTTACCCTAATGCCTAGAGATCTAACCCCAACACTGACCTACAGTTAACACTAACCCTAACACCTAATGCTAACTTTAAACCTGAACCATAAACCTAACCCTTAACCCTAACCCTATCCCAACCCCCTAACCCTAACCCTAACTCTTAAGCCTCACCCTAACCCTTAACCCTGACTCTAACCCTAAACCTTAACCCTAACCCTGAACCCTAACCCTAAGCCTAACCCTTAACCCTAACTCTATCCCTTAACCCTGACACCTACAGCTAACACTAACCCCAACCCTAAACCTAACCCTGGCCCCCAAACCCACACTTAACACCTAACCCCTAACACTAACTCTAACCCTAACCACTAATCCCTAGCACCTGACCCTGACTCGAAACTAACCCCTAACTCGAAACCCCTAACCCCAACCCTAACCCTAATTCTCACACTACTTCCATTCCCGAGTGAAGCAAGCCTACAATACAGCCATGCCATGTGTGAGATGAGGCTCCGCCTGAGTCCTGCATGTAGGTCTTGTCCCAGGGCCCAGGGAATGATGTTGTGCTTTCGTGATGACTCCGACCGCACCCCTCTCACCGTAGATTAACCAGGTCCTGTGCCCTTAAACTGACCGCTAAATCTAAGCCCTACCACCAACCCTAAACCTTTACCCTGAACTTAATCCCCGAGCCTAAAGCCCAACACTAACTCTAAACACTTACCCTTAACCTAATCCCTAACCCTAATGCTAACCCCTAAACGTAACCCCAACCATGAACAGTAAACCTAACCCTAACCTCTAACACAAACCCTAACACATAACTCTAACCCTAAAACTAACCCTAACCCTTAACCCTAAACCTAAACCCTAACCCTAACCCTTAACCTTAACCGTTAACTCTCATGCTAACCTTTAATCCTAACCCTAATCCTAATCTTGAACCCTAAACCTAACATTTAACCCTAACCCTGTACCAAACACTAATCCCTCATCTTAACCCTATCCGCAAACCTCAACCCTAAACGAACTGTAACCGTTAAACCTAACAGTAACCTTAAACCCTAACCCTAATCCGTAACCCTAAGTCCTCACCGTAACACTACACTTCATCCTGAACCCTAACCATAATCCTAACTCTAAATTTAATTCTGAGACTTCTTGCTTTCTTAGAGTTTAGAATGCCTGCAATCCTCCCATGCCATGTGTGAAAGGAAGCTCTACCAATGTGTCCGGCATGAAACCCACGGGCCCATGCCCAGAGTCTGATACAGTGGGTTCCCGGTGACAATGCCAGCCCCCTGAACTCCCCCTGGATAACGCAGACTGGGCCCGTGTGCTAGGCATAAACAATACCTTTAACAGATAACCCTAACCCTGAACATAACACCTAACCCTGTTCCTATTTCTCCCCTTAACACGTACACCTGACCGTGAGCCTAACTTTAACCTCTTATTCTAATGTTAATGCATAACCTATTCCCCCAGAACATTCCCTATCCCATAATTCTAACCCTATCTCCTAGTGATAACTGTAGCACCTGACCCCTAACCGTAATTCTAAACTGCTAACCCCAACCGTAACCCTACCTACAACCCTAACACTGACAGTAACCCTTACTTCTAACCCCAACGCTATGCCTAACAAAAGACCTAACCCTTCACCCTTCACCCTAACCCCTAAGCCTTACCCTAACACTTAACCCTAATCCCAATCCTAACCATTAAACATAACCCTGACTCTTAACCCTAACCCTAACCTTTGCCATAATGCCTAGAGATCCAACCCCAACAGGACCTACAGTTAACACTAACCCTAATCCCTAATGCTAACCTTAAACATGAACCATAAACCTAACCCTTAACCCTAACCCTATCCTTAACACCCTAACCCTAACCATACCTGTTAACCCTCACCCTAACCCTTAACCCTGACCCTAACCCTAAACCTTAACTCTAAACCTGAATCCTAACCCTAAGCCTAACCCTTAACCCTAACCCTAACGGTAACCCTAAACATTATCATAATCCTACCCCTAAATCTAATTCTCGGACTTCTTGCTTTCTTAGAGTTTAGAAAGCCTAAAATCCTCCCATGCCATGAGTAAAAGGGGGCTCTGCAGCACTCTCTTGCATGAAACCAGGAGCCCATACCTAGCGTATGATAGAGTGGGTTCCCGGGGAAAATTTCATCCCCCTAACCCCAGGCCCCCGCCCAGTGCAGACAGGCCCTGTACGCTAAGTATAAATACTACCCCTAACAGATAACCCTTACCATGAACATAGCACCTGACCCTGATCCTATTGCTCACCTTAAAACATAAACCTCCCCGTAACCCTAACTTATCCCCTATTTTAACCTTAATGCATAACACCCTGAGAAGAAGTCCTATCCCATAATTCTAATCCTAACCCGTAGCCATAACCGTAACACCTCATCCCTAATTCTAAAATGCCAACCCTAACCTTCACCCTACCAACAACCCTAACCCTAACCCTAACCCCTAACCCTAAGTCTCACCCTATCACTAATCTTCATCCCTAAAACGTACAGTAATCCTAACCCTAAATCTAATTCTCAGACTTCTTGCTTTCTTAGAGTTTAGAAAGCCTGCAATCCTCCCATGCCATGTGTGAAAGGAGGCTCTACCACTGTGTCCTGCATGAAACCCACGGGCCCACACCCAGAGTCCGAAACAGTGGGTTCCCAGTGACAATCCCAGCCCCCTAACCTCCCCCCAGCTTAATGCCGACAGGGCCCGTGCACTAAGCATAAATGATACCTTTAACAGATAACCCTAACCCTGAACATGGCACCTAACCCTGTTCATATTTCTCCCCTTAACACGTAAACCTCACCGTGCGCCTAACTTTAACCTCTTATCGTAACGTTAATGCATAACCCATTCCCTGAGAACATCCCCTATCCCATAATTCTAACCCTATCTCCTAGTCATCACTGTAACACCTAATCCCTAACCCTAATTCTCAACCACTAAACCTAACCGTAACGCTGCCTACAACCCTAACACTGACAGGAACCCTTACTTCTAACCCCAACGCTATGCCTAACAAAAGCCCTAACCCTTCACCCTTCACCCTAACCCCTAAGCATTAACCTAACCCTTAACCCTAATCCTAATCCTAACCATTAAACCTAACCCTAGCTCCTAAAGCTAACCCTAAACCTTACCCTCACGACTAGACCTAACCCTGACACTAACCTAACACCTAACCCCAACCATAACCCCTAAAGCTAACCCTAACCCTGAACCCTAAACCTAACCCTAACACTGAACCTTCACTATATCCCTAACCCCTAAGCCTAATCCTAACTGTTAACCCTCACCCTAACACTTAAACTGGACCATAACACTAAACATTAACCCTAACACTAAACTTTAACCCTAACAATAAGCCCAACACTTAACCCTAATCCTATCCCTTAACCCTAATCCTATCCCTTAACCCTAAGCCCTAACCCTAAACCTAACCCTAACCCTTAATCTTGACCCTTACCATTAACCCTCACACTAACCCTAATCCTAATCTTTAACCATAAAGCTAACACTGAAGCCTAACCCTGTGCCAAACGCTAAACCCAAACCTTAACCCTATCCCTGAAACTTAACCATAAACCTAACTGTAACTGTTAAACCTAACACTAACCTCTAACCCTAACCCCTAACCCTAAGACCCCACCTTAACACAAAACCTAACCCTAAACATTATCATAATCCTACCCCTAAATCTAATTCTCGGACTTCTTGCTTTCCTGGAGTTTAGAAAGCCTAAAATCCTCTCATGCCATGAGTAAAAGGGGGCTCTGCAGCTCTCTCTTGCATGAAACCAGGAGCCCATACCTAGCGTATGATAGAGTGGGTTCCCGGGGACAATCCCATCCCCCTAACCCCAGCCCCCCGCCCAGTGCAGACAGGGCCTGTACGCTAAGTATAAACACTACCCCTAACAGATAACCCTCACCCTGAACATAGCACCTGACCCTGATCCTATTGCTCACCTTAAAACATAAACCTCCCCGTAACCCTAACTTATCCCCTTATCTTAACCTTAATGCATAACACCCTGAGAAGAAGTCCTATCCCATAATTCTAATCCTAACCCCGAGCCATAACCGTAACACCTCATCCCTAATTCTAAAATGCCAACCCTAACCTTCACCCTACCAACAACCCTAACCCTAACCCTAACCCCTAACCCTAAGCCTCACCCTATCACTAATCTTCATCGCTAAACCGTGCAGTAATCCTAACCCTAAATCTAATTCTCAGACTTCTTGCTTTCTCAGAGTTTTGAAAGCCTACAATCCTACTAAGCCACGCATGAAAGCCCGCTCTGCCACAGTGTCCTGCATGAAACCCAGAGGCCCATACACTGCGTACGATAGAGTGGGTTCCCAGAGACCATCACAGACCCCTAACTTCGCCTCCTAGTGCATACAGGGCCCGGGCCCTAAGCATAAACCCTACTCCACACCCATAACCCTAACCCAGAAGATAACACCTAACCCTGATCCTACTGCTCACCTTAACACATAAACCTCACCCTAACCCTAACTTAACCCCTTATCTTAACGATAATGCATGACACCCTGAGAACAAGCCCTATACCGTAATTCTAACCCTAACTCCTAGCCATAACCATAACACCTAATCCCTAATTCTGAAACGCCAACCCTAACCTTAACCCTACCAACAACACTAACACTAACCCTAAAACCCTTACCCTAACCCTACGCCTAAAAATAACCCTAACCATTGATCCTTAGTCATAACCCCTAAAGCTTAACCCTAACCATTAACGCTAATCCCAATCCTAACCATTAAACATAACCCTAATTAATCCTAACCCTAACCTATACGCTAATGCCTAGAGATCTAACGCCATCACTGACCTACAGTTAACACTAACCCTAACCCCTAATCCTAACCTTAAACCTGAACCATAAACCTAACCCTTAACCCTAACCTTATCCCTAACCCCCTAACCCTAACCCTAGCTGTTAAGCCTCAGCCTAACACTTAACCCTGACTCTAACCCTAAACCATAACCCTAACCCTGAACCCTAACCCTAAGCCTAACCCTTAACCCTAACCCCTAACCCTAACGCTAACCCTAAACCTACCCGTAACCCTTAACACTAACCCTATCCGTGAACCTTAACCCTGACCCTAACCATTACCCGCACCCATGCATTTAACCCTGACCCTAACCCTAATCCTTAATGCTAACCCTAACACTAAACCCTAACCCTAAACCCAACACTTATCCCTAATCCTATCCCTTAACCCTAACCCTAACCCTAATGCTACCCCCTAAACGTAACCCTAACCGTCACCAGTAAACCTAACCCTAACCTCTAACACAAACCATAGCACATAACTCTAACCCTAAAACTAACCCTAACCCTAACCCTAAACCCTAACTCTTAACGTTAACCCTAAGCGTTAACTCTCACGCTAACCATTAATCCTAACCCTAATCCTAATCTTCAACCCTAAACCTAACACTTAACCCTATCCCTGTACCAAACCCTAACCCCTCATCTTAACCCTACCCGTAAACCTCAACCCTAAACCAAAGTGTAACCGTTAAACCTAAGAGTAACCTTTAACCCTAACCCTAATCCCTAACCCTAAGCCCTCACCCTAACACTAAACTTCATCCTTAACCCTAACCATAATCCTAACCCTAAATCTAATTCTCAGACTTCTTGCTTTCTTAGAGTTTAGAAAGCCTGCAATCCTCCCATGCCATGCGTGAAAGGAGGCTCTACCACTGTGTCCTGCATGAAACCCACGGGCCCATACCCAGAGTATGATAGAGTGGGTTCCCGGGTACAATCCCAGCCCCCTAAACTCCCCCCGCCCGCCTAATGCAGACAGGGCCCGTGCGCTAAGCATAAACAATACCTTTAACAGATAACCCTAACCCTGAACATAACACCCAACCCTGTTCCTATTTCTCCCCTTAACACGTAAACCTCACCGTGCGCCTAACTTTAACCTCTTATCCTAACGTTAATGCATAACCCATTTCCTGAGAACAACCCCTATCCCATAATTCTAACCCTATCTCCTAGTCATCACTTGAACACCTAATCCCTAACCCTAATTCTAAACCGCTAACCCTAACCGTAACCCTACCTACAACCCTAACACTGACAGTAACCCTTACTTCTAATCCCAACGCTATGCCTAACAAAAACCCTAACCCTTGACCCTAACCCTTCACCCTAACCCCTAAGCCTTACCCTAACCCTTAACCCTAGTCCTAATCCTAACCATTAAACCTAACCCTAGCACTTAAAGCTAACCCTAAACCTTACCCTCACGACTAGACCTAACCCTGACACTAACCTAACACCTAACGCTAACCAGAACCCCTAAAGCTAACCCTGAACCCTATCCCTAACCCTAGCAGTAAACCTTAACCCTAAACCTAAGCCGAACCCATAAAACTAATCCTATCCTTTTACCCTAAAACTAACCCCTAAACCTAACCCCTATACCTCACCCTAACTCTAACCCCAATCCTAATTCTAACCATACCCTTTCATAAAACACTAACTCCTACCGGCTAACCCTAACACTAACCAAAAACCCCAATCACTAATCCCTAACCCTAACGCTTAACCTTTACCCTAACCGTTAACCGTCACCCTAAATCTTAACACTGACCCTAACCTTAACCTTTAACTCTAAGCCTAACCCTTAACCCTACAGTAAGGAAGACCCTTAATGCTAATGGGATCCCTTATCCCTAACCCTAACACTACAGCTAAAAATAACCCTAACCTTGGATCCTTAAACCTAACCCCTAACACTTACTTTAACCCGAAACCCTAACCCTAATCCTAAGCATTAAACCTAACCCTATCTCTTAACCCTAACGCTAGCCCTTAACCTAACGCCTAGATCTAACCCTAAATCTAACCTACCGCCTAATCCTAACCTTAAGCCCCAATGCTAACACTAACCCTGAACCCTAAACCTACCCGTAACCCTTAACACTAACCCTATCCGTGAACCTTAACCCTGACCCTAACCATTACCCGCACCCAAGCATTTAACCCTGACCCTAACCCTAATCCTTAATGCTAACCCTAACACTAAACCCTAACCCTAAGCCCAACACTTAACCCTAATCCTATCCCTTAACCCTAACCCTAACCCTAACCCTAATGCTAACCCCTAAACGTAACCCTAACCGTGACCAGTAAACCTAACCCTAACCTCTAACACAAACCATAGCACATAACTCTAACCCTAAAACTAACCCTAACCCTAACCCTAAACCCTAACTCTTAACCTTAACACTAAGCGTTAACTCTCACGCTAACCTTTAATCCTAACCCTAATCCTAATCTTCAACCCTAAACCTAACACTTAACCCTAACCCTGTACCAAACCCTAACCCCTCATCTTAACCCTAACCGTAAACCTCAACCCGAAACCAAAGTGTAACAGTTAAACCTAAGAGTAACCCATAACCCTAACCCTAATCCCTGACCCTAAGCCCTCACCCTAACACTAAACTTCATCCTTCACCCTAACCAGAATCCTAACCCTAAATCTAATTCTCAGACTTCTTGCTTTCTTAGAGTTTAGAAAGCCTGCAATCCTCCCATGCCATGCGTGAAAGGAGGCTCTACCACTGTGTCCTGCATGAAACCCACGGGCCCATACCCAGAGTATGATAGAGTGGGTTCCCGGGTACAATCCCAGTCCCCTAAACTCCCCCCGCCAGCCTAATGCAGACAGGGCCCGTGCGCTAAGCATAAACAATACCTTTAACAGATAACCCTAACCCTGAACATAACACCCAACCCTGTTCCTATTTCTCCCCTTAACACGTAAACCTCACCGTGCGCCTAACTTTAACCTCTTATCCTAACGTTAATGCATAACCCATTTCCTGAGAACAACCCCTATCCCATAATTCTAACCCTATCTCCTAGTCATCACTGTGACACCTAATCCCTAACCCTAATTCTAAACCGCTAACCCTAACCGTGACCCTACCTACAACCCTAACACTGACAGTAACCCTTACTTCTAATCCCAACGCTACGCCTAACAAAAACCCTAACCCTTGACCCTAACCCTTCACCCTAACCCCTAAGCCTTACCCTAACCCTTAACCCTAATCCTAATCCTAACCATTAAACCTAACCCTAGCTCTTAAAGCTAACCCTAAATCTTACCCTCACGACTAGACCTAACCCTGACACTAACCTAACACCTAACCCTAACCAGAACCCCTAAAGCTAACCCTGAACCCTATCCCTAACCCTAGCAGTAAACTTTAACCCTAAACCTAAGACCAATCCCGTAACCCTAATCCTATCCTTTTACCCTAAAACTAACCCGTAAACCTAAACCCTATACCTCACCCTAACTCTAACCCCAGTCCTAATTCTAACCATACCCCTTCATAAAACACTAACTCCTAACCGCTAACCCTAACACTAACCAAAAACCCTAATCACTAATCCCTAACCCTAACGCTTAACCTTTACCCTAACCGTTAACCCTCACCCTAAATCTTAACACTGACCCTAACCTTAACCTTTAACTCTAAGCCTTACCCTTAACCCTACAGTAAGGAAGAACCTTAATGCTAATGGGATCCCTTATCCCTAACCTTAACACTACAGCTAAAAATAACCCTAACCTTGGATCCTTAAACCGAACCCCGAACACTTACTTTAACCCCAAACCCTAACCCTAATCCTAAGCATTAAACCTAACCCTATCTCTTAACCCTAACGCTAGCCCTTACCCTAACGCATAGATCTAACCCTAAATCTAACCTACCGCCTAATCCTAACCTTAAGCCCTGATGCTAACTCTAACCCTGAACCCTAAACCTACCTGTAACCCTTAACACTAACCCTATCCGTGAACCTTAACCCTGACCCTAACTATTACCTGCACCCAAGCATTTAACCCTGACCCTACCCCTAATCCTTAATGATAACCCTAACACTAAACCCTAACCCTAAGCCCAACACTTAACCCTAATCCTATCCCTTAACCCGAACCCTAACCCTAACCCTAATGCTAACCCCTAAACGTAACCCTAACCGTCACCAGTAAACCTAACCCTAACCTCTAACACAAACCATAGCACATAACTCTAACCCTAAAACTAACCCTAACCCTAACCCTAAACCCTAACTCTTAACCTTAACCCTAAGCGTTAACTCTCACGCTAACCTTTAATCCTAACCCTAATCCTAATCTTCAACCCTAAACCTAACACTTAACCCTAAAGGTCTACCAAACCCTAACCCCTCATCTTAACCCTAACCGTAAACCTCAACCCTAAACCGAACTGTAACCGTTAAACCTAAGAGTAACCTTTAATCCTAACCCTAATCCCTAACCCTAAGCCCTCACCCTAACACTAAACTTCATCCTTCACCCTAACCATAATCCTAACCCTAAATCTAATTCTCAGACTTCTTGCTTTCTTAGAGTTTAGAAAGCCTGCAATCCTCCCATGCCATGCGTGAAAGGAGGCTCTACCACAGTGTCCTGCATGAAACCCACGGGCCCATACCCAGAGTATGATAAAGTGGGTTCCCGGGTACAATCCCAGCCCCCTAAACTCCCCCCGCCCGCCTAATGCAGACAGGGCCCGTGCGCTAAGCATAAACAATACATTTAAAAGATAACCCTAACCCTGAACATAACACCCAACACTGTTCCTATATCTCCCCTTAACACGTAAACCTCACCGTGCGCCTAACTTTAACCTCTTATCCTAACGTTAGTGCACAACCCATTTCCTGAGAACAACCCCTATCCCATAATTCTAATCCTATCTCCTAGTCATCACTGTGACACCTAATTCCTAACCCTAATTCTAAACCGCTAACCCTAACCGTAACCCTACCTACAACCCTAACACTGACAGTAACCCTTACTTCTAACCCCAACGCTATGCCTAACAAAAACCCTAACCCTTGACCCTAACCCTTCACCCTAACCCCTAAGCCTTACCCTAACCCTTAACCCTAATCCTAATCCTAATCGTTAAACCTAACCCTAGCTCTTAAAGCTAACCCTAAACCTTACCCTCACGACTGGACCTCACCCTGACACTATCCTAACACCTAACCCTAACCAGAACCCCTAAAGCTAACCCTGAACCCTATCCCTAACCCTAGCAGTAAAGTTTAACCCTAAACCTAAGCCCAACCCGTAACCCTAATCCTATCCTTTTACCCTAAAACTAACCCCTAAACCTAACCCCTATACCTCACCCTAACTCTAACCCCAATCCTAATTCTAACCATACCCCTTCATAAAACACTAACTCCTAATCGCTAACCCTAACACTAACCAAAAACCCTAATCACTAATCCCTAACCCTAACGCTTAACCTTTACCCTAACCGTTAACCCTCACCCTAAATCTTAACACTGACCCTAACCTTAACCTTTAACTCTAAGCCTAACCCTTAACCCTACAGTAAGGAAGACCCTTAATGCTAATGGGATCCCTTATCCCTAACCCTAACACTACAGCTAAAAATAACCCTAACCTTTGATCCTTAAATCTAACCCCTAACACTTACTTTAACCCCAAACCCTAAGCCTAATCCTAAGCATTAAACCTAACCCTATCTCTTAACCCTAATGCTAGCCCTTACCCTAACGCCTAGATCTAACCCTAAATCTAACCTACCGCCTAATCCTAACCTTAAGCCCTAATGCTAACTCTAACCCTGAACCCTAAACCTACTCGTAACCCTTAACACTAACCCTATCCGTGAACCTTAACCCTGACCCTAACCATTACCCGCACCCAAGCATTTAACCCTGACCCTACACCTAATCCTTAATGATAACCCTAACAATAAACCCTAACCCTAAGCCCAACACTTAACCCTAATCCTATCCCTTTACCCTAACCCTAACCCTAATGCTAACCCCTAAATGTAACCCTAACCGTCACCAGTAAACCTAACCCTAACCTCTAACACAAACCATAGCCCATAACTCTAACACTAAAACTAACCCTAACCCTAACCCTAACCCTAAGCGTTAACTCACAGGCTAACCTTTAATCCTAACCCTAATCCTAATCTTCAACCCTAAACCTAACACTTAACCCTAACCCTGTACCAAATCCTAACCCCTTATCTTAACCCTATCCGTAAACCTCAACCCTAAACCAAAGTGTAACCGTTAAACCTAAGAGTAACCTTTAACCCCAACCCTAATGCCTAACCCTAAGCCCTCACCCTAACACTAAACTTCATCCTTAACCCTAACCATAATCCTAACCCTAAATCTCATTCTCAAACTTCTTGCTTTCTTAGAGTTATAAAGCCTGCAATCCTCCCATGCCATGCGTGAAAGGAGGCTCTACCACTGTGTCCTGCATGAAACCCACGGGCCCATACCCAGAGTATGATAGGGTGGGTTCCCGGGTACAATCCCAGCCCCCTAAACTCCCCCCGCCCGCCTAATGCAGACAGGGCCCGTGCGCTAAGCATAAACAATACCTTTAACAGATAACCCTAACCCTGAACATAACACCCAACCCTGTTCCTATTTCTCCCCTTAACACGTAAACCTCACCGTGCGCCTAACTTTAACCTCTTATCCTAACGTTAATGCATAACCAATTTCCTGAGAACAACCCCTATCCCATAATTCTAACCCTATCTCCTAGTCATCACTGTGACACCTAATCCCTAACCCTAATTCTAAACCGCTAACCCTAACCGTAACCCTACCTACAACCCTAACACTGACAGTAACCCTTACTTCTAAACCCAACGCTACGCCTAACAAAAACCCTAACACTTCACCCTAACCCTTCACCCTAACCCCTAAGCCTTACCCTAACCCTTAACCCTAATCCTAATCCTAACCATTAAACCTAACCCTAGCTCTTAAAGCTAACCCTAAACCTTACCCTCACGACTAGACCTAACCCTGACACTAACCTAACACCTAACCCTAACCAGAACCCCTAAAGCTAACCCTGAACCCTATCCCTAACCCTAGCAGTAAACTTTAACCCTAAACCTAAGACCAATCCCGTAACCCTAATCCTATCCTTTTACCCTAAAACTAACCCGTAAACCTAAACCCTATACCTCACCCTAACTCTAACCCCAGTCCTAATTCTAACCATACCCCTTCATAAAACACTAACTCCTAACCGCTAACCCTAACACTAACCAAAAACCCTAATCACTAATCCCTAACCCTAACGCTTAACCTTTACCCTAACCGTTAACCCTCACCCTAAATCTTAACACTGACCCTAACCTTAACCTTTAACTCTAAGCCTAACCCTTAACCCTACAGTAAGGAAGAACCTTAATGCTAATGGGATCCCTTATCCCTAACCTTAACACTACAGCTAAAAATAACCCTAACCTTTGATCCTTAAACCGAACCCCGAACACTTACTTTAACCCCAAACCCTAACCCTAATCCTAAGCATTAAACCTAACCCTATCTCTTAACCCTAACGCTAGCCCTTACCCTAACGCATAGATCTAACCCTAAATCTAACCTACCGCCTAATCCTAACCTTAAGCCCTGATGCTAACTCTAACCCTGAACCCTAAACCTACCTGTAGACCTTAACACTAACCCTATCCGTGAACCTTAACCCTGACCCTAACTATTACCTGCACCCAAGCATTTAACCCTGACCCTACCCCTAATCCTTAATGATAACCCTAACACTAAACCCTAACCCTAAGCCCAACACTTAACCCTAATCCTATCCCTTAACCCGAACCCTAACCCTAACCCTAATGCTAACCCCTAAACGTAACCCTAACCGTCACCAGTAAACCTAACCCTAACCTCTAACACAAACCATAGCACATAACTCTAACCCTAAAACTAACCCTAACCCTAACCCTAAACCCTAACTCTTAACCTTAACCCTAAGCGTTAACTCTCACGCTAACCTTTAATCCTAACCCTAATCCTAATCTTCAACCCTAAACCTAACACTTAACCCTAAAGGTCTACCAAACCCTAACCCCTCATCTTAACCCTAACCGTAAACCTCAACCCTAAACTGAACTGTAACCGTTAAACCTAAGAGTAACCTTTAATCCTAACCCTAATCCCTAACCCTAAGCCCTCACCCTAACACTAAACTTCATCCTTCACCCTAACCATAATCCTAACCCTAAATCTAATTCTCAGACTTCTTGCTTTCTTAGAGTTTAGAAAGCCTGCAATCCTCCCATGCCATGCGTGAAAGGAGGCTCTACCACAGTGTCCTGCATGAAACCCACGGGCCCATACCCAGAGTATGATAAAGTGGGTTCCCGGGTACAATCCCAGCCCCCTAAACTCCCCCCGCCCGCCTAATGCAGACAGGGCCCGTGCGCTAAGCATAAACAATACCTTTAAAAGATAACCCTAACCCTGAACATAACACCCAACACTGTTCCTATATCTCCCCTTAACACGTAAACCTCACCGTGCGCCTAACTTTAACCTCTTATCCTAACGTTAGTGCATAACCCATTTCCTGAGAACAACCCCTATCCCATAATTCTAACCCTATCTCCTAGTCATCACTGTGACACCTAATTCCTAACCCTAATTCTAAACCGCTAACCCTAACCGTAACCCTACCTACAACCCTAACACTGACAGTAACCCTTACTTCTAACCCCAACGCTATGCCTAACAAAAACCCTAACCCTTGACCCTAACCCTTCACCCTAACCCCTAAGCCTTACCCTAACCCTTAACCCTAATCCTAATCCTAATCGTTAAACCTAACCCTAGCTCTTAAAGCTAACCCTAAACCTTACCCTCACGACTGGACCTCACCCTGACACTATCCTAACACCTAACCCTAACCAGAACCCCTAAAGCTAACCCTGAACCCTATCCCTAACCCTAGCAGTAAAGTTTAACCCTAAACCTAAGCCCAACCCGTAACCCTAATCCTATCCTTTTACCCTAAAACTAACCCCTAAACCTAACCCCTATACCTCACCCTAACTCTAACCCCAATCCTAATTCTAACCATACCCCTTCATAAAACACTAACTCCTAATCGCTAACCCTAACACTAACCAAAAACCCTAATCACTAATCCCTAACCCTAACGCTTAACCTTTACCCTAACCGTTAACCCTCACCCTAAATCTTAACACTGACCCTAACCTTAACCTTTAACTCTAAGCCTAACCCTTAACCCTACAGTAAGGAAGACCCTTAATGCTAATGGGATCCCTTATCCCTAACCCTAACACTACAGCTAAAAATAACCCTAACCTTTGATCCTTAAACCTAACCCCTAACACTTACTTTAACCCCAAACCCTAACCCTAATCCTAAGCATTAAACCTAACCCTATCTCTTAACCCTAATGCTAGCCTTTACCCTAACGCCTAGATCTAACCCTAAATCTAACCTACCGCCTAATCCTAACCTTAAGCCCTAATGCTAACTCTAACCCTGAACCCTAAACCTACTCGTAACCCTTAACACTAACCCTATCCGTGAACCTTAACCCTGACCCTAACCATTACCCGCACCCAAGCATTTAACCCTGACCCTACACCTAATCCTTAATGATAACCCTAACACTAAACCCTAACCCTAAGCCCAACACTTAACCCTAATCCTATCCCTTAACCCTAACCCTAACCCTAATGCTAACCCCTAAACGTAACCCTAACCGTCACCAGTAAACCTAACCCTAACCTCTAACACAAACCATAGCCCATAACTCTAACACTAAAACTAACCCTAACCCTAACCCTAACCCTAAGCGTTAACTCTCAGGCTAACCTTTAATCCTAACCCTAATCCTAATCTTCAACCCTAAACCTAACACTTAACCCTAACCCTGTACCAAATCCTAACCCCTTATCTTAACCCTATCCGTAAACCTCAACCCTAAACCAAAGTGTAACCGTTAAACCTAAGAGTAACCTTTAACCCTAACCCTAATGCCTAACCCTAAGCCCTCACCCTAACACTAAACTTCATCCTTAACCCTAACCATAATCCTAACCCTAAATCTCATTCTCAAACTTCTTGCTTTCTTAGAGTTATAAAGCCTGCAATCCTCCCATGCCATGCGTGAAAGGAGGCTCTACCACTGTGTCCTGCATGAAACCCACGGGCCCATACCCAGAGTATGATAGAGTGGGTTCCCGGGTACAATCCCAGCCCCCTAAACTCCCCCCGCCCGCCTAATGCAGACAGGGCCCGTGCGCTAAGCATAAACAATACCTTTAACAGATAACCCTAACCCTGAACATAACACCCAACCCTGTTCCTATTTCTCCCCTTAACACGTAAACCTCACCGTGCGCCTAACTTTAACCTCTTATCCTAACGTTAATGCATAACCCATTTCCTGAGAACAACCCCTATCCCATAATTCTAACCCTATCTCCTAGTCATCACTGTGACACCTAATCCCTAACCCTAATTCTAAACCGCTAACCCTAACCGTAACCCTACCTACAACCCTAACACTGACAGTAACCCTTACTTCTAACCCCAACGCTACGCCTAACAAAAACCCTAACCCTTGACCCTAACCCTTCACCCTAACCCCTAAGCCTTACCGTAACCCTTAACCCTAATCCTAATCCTAACCCTTAAACCTAACCCTAGCTCTTAAAGCTAACCCTAAACCTTAACCTCACGACTAGACCTAACCCTGACACTAACCTAACACCTAACCCTAACCAGAACCCCTAAAGCTAACCCTGAACCCTATCCCTAACCCTAGCAGTAAACTTTAACCCTAAACCTAAGCCCAACCCGTAACCCTAATCCTATCCTTTTACCCTAAAACTAACCCCTAAACCTAACCCCTATACCTCACCCTAACTCTAACCCCAATCCTAATTCTAACCATACCCCTTCATAAAACACTAACTCCTAACTGCTAACCCTAACACTAACCAAAATCCCTAATCACTTATCCCTAACCCTAATGCTTAACCTTTACCCTAACCATTAACCCTCACCCTAAATCTTAACACTGACCCTAACCTTAACCTTTAACTCTAAGCCTAACCCTTAACCCTACAGTAAGGAAGACCCTTAATGCTAATGGGATCCCTTATCCATATCCCTAACACTACAGCTAAAAATAACCCTAACCTTGGATCCTTAAACCTAACCCCGAACACTTACTTTAACCCCAAACCCTAACCCTAACCCTAAGCATTAAACCTAACCCTATCTCTTAACCCTAACGCTAGCCCTTACCCTAACGCCTAGATCTAACCCTAAATCTAACCTACCGCCTAATCCTAACCTTAAGCTCTAATGCTAACTCTAACCCTGAACCCTAAACCTACCTGTAACCCTTAACACTAACCCTATCCGTGAACCTTAACCCTGACCCTAACCATTACCCGCACCCAAGCATTTAACCCTGACCCTAATCCTTAATGATAACCCTAACACTAAACCCTAACCCTAAGCCCAGCACTTAACCCTAATCCTATCCCTTAAACCTAACCCTAACCCTAACCCTAATGCTAACCCCTAAACGTAACCCTTACCGTCACCAGTAAACCTAACCCTAACCTCTAACACAAACCATAGCACATAACTCTAACCCTAAAACTAACCCTAACCCTAACCCTACCCTAACCCCTACCCTAACCCTAACCCTAACCCCAACCCCAAACCCAACCCTAACCCCTAACCCTAACCCTACCCTAACCCTAACCCCAAACCCTAACCCTAACCCCTAACCCTAACCCTACCCTAACCCCAAATCCAACCCGAACCCCAACACCTAACCCTAACCCCTAACCCCAACCCCAACCCCAACCCCTAACCCTAACCCTAACCCCTAACCATCACCCCTAACCCTAACCCTTAACCCTAACCCTAACCCAAACCCTAACCCAAACCCTAACCCAAACCCAAACCCTAACCCTAACCCTAAACCTACCCCAACCCTACCCTACCCTATCCTAACCCCAACCCCAACCCCAACCCCTAACCCTCACCCCAACCCCAACCCCTATCCCTAACCCTAAACCCTAACCCTAACCCTAACCCCTAACCCTAACCCCTAACACTAACCCCTAACCCTAACCCCTAACCCTGACCCTGACCCTGACTCTAACCCTTAACCCCTAACCCCAACCCTAACCCTAACCCCTAACCCTAACCCCTCCCCTAACCCTAACCCTAACTCTTACCCTAACCCTACCCTAACCCTAACCCTAAACCCTAACCCTAACCCCAACCCCTAACCCTAACCCCTAACCCTAACCCCTAACCCTAACCCTAAACCCTAACCCTAACCCCTAACCCTAACCCCTAACCCAACCCCAACCCCAACCCCTAACCCTTAACCCTTAACCGTACCCCTAACCCTAACCCAACCCAACCCTAACACTAACTCCAACCCCAACCCCTAACCCTAACCCTAAACCCTAACCCTAACCCTAATTACTATGTTGAGAATTATTTGCCAGTTTTTGCAGCACCTTTCACCATAATTGTGATAAGGTTCATCTCTGTCTCCTTGAAACGAAGAGGGCTTCCGTGGAAAAACTATGCTGAGGCCCAGCTCACTTGGTGTGGCCGATACTTGATCCTGAAGCCTTTCAAGAAGCCATTCTTCTAAGTATCATTGCACCATCCTTTTTCCATTATTTACAAAAGCAGAACACCTTTCACCATTTAGCATAAGGATCAGTCACTGGAGGGTAGGTTTTCGTGTGGGGTTGGTGGGGTGGTGGGAGGCAGACCATCTGTCAGTATGGTGGTTTGTTTATATTATCCCCAGAGAGGAGAAGTGGGCATGTGTGTGGCAGTTGAAAAGTGTGGATCCTGTTTCAGTCTTAGACCCCTCTATGCGTGGGCACAGGTAACTGGCTTGTTCCAAGAAGTATGTCACAGAGCTTTTGAAATAAACACTACATTGAGAGTTATTTGCCAGTTTTTGCAGCACCTTTCACGATAATTGTGATAAGGTTCATCTCTCCCTCCTTAAATCCAAGATGGCTGTGACGGAAAAAACTATGGTGAGGCCTAGCTAACTTGGTGTTGCTGATACTTGGTATTGGAGCCTGGCAAGAGACCACTCTTTCAAGTATCATTCCACCATCCTTTCTCCATTATTTTAAAAGGCAGAGCACCTTTCACCAGTGAGCATAAGAATGAGTTGCTGGAGGGGATGTTTTTATGTCGAGTCAGGGGGTGGTGGAGGGGCAGGCCCTCTGTCAGTCTGGTGATTTGTTTTTATTATCCCCAGAGAGGAGAAGTGGGTATGTGTGTGGCAGGTGAAAAGGGCAGATCCTGTTTCAGTCTTAGACTGAACAGGATCCGCAGTTTTCAGCCTGTTCCTTTAAGAATCATTTGATTCATCAGCTGGGACTCTACCAAGGTTCTATAGACCCCTCTATGAGTGCGCCCAGTAAACTGGCTGGTTCCAAGAAGTATACCGCAGAGCTTTTGAAATAACTACTACGGTGAGAATTATTTGCCAGTTTTTGCAGCACCTTTCACAATAATTGTGTTAAGATTCGCCTCTGCATCCTTAAACACAAGATGGCTGCCATGGAAAACACTATGCTGAGGCATAGCTCACTTGGTGTTGCCAATACTTGGTACTGGACCCTGGCAAGAAGCCAGTTTTTTAAGTATCATTCCATGATCCTTTCCCCACTATTTTAAATGGCAGAGCACCTTTTGGCAGTTAGCATAAGAATGAGTCGCTGGAAAGGACCTTTTTTGTGGGGTCGGGTGGTGTTTGGGGGTCAGGGCATCTTTCAGTCTGGCGGTTTGTTTTTATTAGGCCCAGAGAGGAGAAGTGGGCATGTGTGTGGCAGGTGAAAAGTGCTGATCCTCTTTCAGTCTTAGGGTGAAAGAGGATCAGCAGTTTTCAGCCCGTTTCTTTAAGAATCCTTTGATTCATCACCTGGCAATCTACCATGGTTCTCTGGACCCCTCAATGCGTGGGACCCTTTAACTGGATACTTCCAAGAATTATGCTGCAGAGCTTTTGAAATAACCACTACGTGGAGAATTATTTGCCAGTTTTTGCAGCACCTTTCACCATAATTGTGACAAGGTTCGTCTCTGCCTCCTTAAACCAAGCTGGCTGCCATGGACAAAACCATGCTGAGGCCTACCTCACTTGGTATTGCCTATACTTGGTACTGGAGCCTGGCAAGAAGCCAGTCTTTTAAGTATCATTCCACCAACCTTTTTCCATTGTTTTAAAAGGCAGAGCACCTTTTGCCAGTTAGCAAATGAGTTGCTGGAGGGCACGTTGTTGTGTGGGGTCAGGTGGTGTGTGAGGGGGCAGGCGCTCTGCCAGTCCAGTGTTTTTTTTTTAATCCTCAGAGAGGAGAAGTTGGCATGTGTGCAGCAGGTGAAAAGTGCGGATCCTGTTTTAGTCTTAGACTGAAACAGGATCCACATTTTCTGCCCGTTCCTTTAAGAATCATTTGACTCTTCTTCCGTGAATCCACCATGGTTCTCTATAACCCTCTATGCGTGGCCCCAGGTAACTAGCTGGTTCCAAGAAGTATGCCATAGAGCTTTTGAAATAACCACTACGTGGAGAATTATTTGCCAGTTTTTGCAGCACCTTTCACCATAATTGTGACAAGGTACTTCTCTGCCTCCTTAATCCCAAGATGGCTGCCAGGGAAAAAACTATGCTGAGGCCTAGCTCACTTGGTGTTGCCGATACTTGGTACGGGAGCGTGGAATAAAACCAGTCTTTCAAGTATCATGCCACCATCCTTTTTCCATTATTTTAAAAGGCATAGCACCGTTTGCCAGTTAGCATAAGAATGAGTCACTGGAGGGGACGTTTTTGTGTGGGGTCGTGTGGTGTGTGTGGGGGGGCAAGCCCTCTGTCAGTCCAGTGGTTTGTTTTTATTATGCCCAGAGAGGAGAAGTGGGCATGTGTGTGGCAGGTGAAAAGTGCGGATCCTGTTTCAGACTTAGACTGAAACAGGATCCGCACTTTTCAGCCCGTTCCTTTAAGACTCCTTTGATTCATTCTCAATGATGGTGGAATGGTGGTGACCTCCTGGATTCGTGCTCCTGGAGTGGAAGGCATGGGTCTCCCACTGCCCACAACCCTAGAGGTTCACTTCCCCACAAGAACGGTGGTGTGAATCCATGGAGAATCAGCGTGGGACAGAGAGAGAGAGCAAGAAAAGACTGAGGTGATTAGGGAAATAAATCACCAAAATCTGGAGAGTGCGGGATGGCCAATAGAGAAGGGAGCACGGGACAGCTGTACCCACCTCACCAGAGAGTGGGGTGGGTTCAGCCCCACAGGAAGGCATCTTGTTCCCCCTCTGACCTCCACACCCACTCAATTGAGGATCTGCCTGAAGTTGGTGCAGAATCGCCACGGGAGATGTGGGGCTCTGCAGAGAGGAGACATTGGCAGGAGGCATTTTGGACCCTCGAGTGCTGTGCGCAGCTGACGCACCTAGCAATTGTCTCCTATACGCGGGCGTTGGGGCTGCTTTGGTCCCAGCTCTAGCAGATGCCAAACTGCCTCGTATAGGTGGGCGGCTGGATTCTCCCGGTCCCCGGCTCCTCTGGCCTCTGCCGGTCCCTGAGCATTCAACCCCAGTGACAGTGATCTGCAGACGGGCGCCCGCCGTTGTCGGGGTCCACAGCCTAAACGCTGAGGAGCGATTGGGTACCGGGCGGCTCCCTGGGCGGCTCCCTTCCCTAGTCCACGGACCCTGACTAGGAGCTCCACCTTTGTGTGAACACTGAGTGGTTCCCCAGTCACGAGAGAGTAGAGCGTGGACCTTGCAGACATTGGGGTGGGGCAGACCATCGCCCGCGGGAACTGCAGTGGCTGGGGCGTTGGGCGAATGAGGGCACCGCTCCGCTCTCCCTATCCACTGTCTTTCTCACAGAGAGAGACAGAAGCCACCTCGGGAGAGGAAGAGGGGCAGCCCCCCCAGCGGAGCTAGCAAAATCCTGAACAATATGTGAAGGGCTCCCCCTAGTGACAGAGGAGGCAGCTTACCTGGCACTCACAGTGTGCCCCTATCCAGACTAAAGCTGAAAGAAGGGATCTTAAGGATTCATTCAGATGGGAAGGGCTCAGCGAAGGAACTCTAGGAGTATAAAGAATCAAGCTGAAACCATGCCCTCAAAGAGGATTACTAGTTCTCCACCAATTAACACAAAGCAGATTCCAAATAGCAACATGTCACAGGAAGAATTTCAAACATGGATCATAAATACGCTGAACATTATGCAAGAAAAAATGGATAATCAACACAAAGAAACCACAAAAAAGATCCAGGACTTGGAAGAAAAATTCACCAAAGAAATTGAAATACTGAAGAAAAATCAAACTGAACTCCTGGAAATGAAAAATTTATTCAAGGAGCTACAAAACACAGTGGAAAGTCTCAAGAGCAGGGTAGATCAAACAGAAGAAAGAATCTCAGAGATCGAAGATAACACTTTCCAATTAAATAAGGCAGTCACAGAGTTAAAACAAAGAAACATGAGAAATAATCATAGTCTACAAGAAATGTGGGATTATGTGAAGAAGCCTAACGTGAGAGTTATCGGCATTCCTGAGGGTGAAGAAGACAATAAGCAAGGGTTGAATAAAGTATCTGAAGATATAATTGAGGAAAATTTCCCAGGCCTTGCCAAATCTCTAGATACACAGGTTCAAGAAGCTCAAAGAACCTCTGAGAGATTCATACCAAATAGGAAGACACCACGTCATGTAGTTATCAGACTGACCAAAATATCCACTAACGAGGCCCTTCTTCAATCTGTAAGGAGAAAGAAACAAGTAACATACAAAGGAAAGCCCATCCGAATCACGCCAGATTTCTCAACTGAAACCTTACAAGCAAGAAGAGATTGGAGCCCCATTCTCACTCTTCTGAAACAGAATAATGCCCAGCCTAGAATCCTGTACCCAGATAAGCTCAGTTTTATATATGAAGGTGAAATTAAGACATTCTCAGATAAACAAAAACTCAGAGAATTCACCAAGACAAGAGCAGCTTTCCAAGAAGTATTCAAAACAGAGTTACACGTGGTCCAGCACAAGAAGGACCCTCGAATGTAACACTAATCAAGAGATAAATATGAAAACACAGTTATCATAATGGCTCAAGAGAGAAAACAGATCAATGAAATTCAACCCAACATGAGGAACAGCAATCTGTCTCGCTTATCAGTTCTCTCATTAAATGTGAATGGATTGAATTCCCCACTCAAGAGACATGGACTGGCCCAATGGATAAAAAAGATATAAGCCAAGTATCTGCTGTCTTCAGGAAACTCATCTAACCTGCAAGGATGCATTTAGACTGAAAATAAAAGGGTGGAAATCAATATTCCAAGCAAATGGAACCCAAAAGAAAGCTGGCGTGGCAGTTCTAATCTCCGATAACGTAGTTTTTAAATCAACAAAAGTAAAGAAAGACAAAGATGGTTACTATATACTGGTGAAGGGTACAATTCAACAAGAAGACATAACTATACTTAACATATATGCACCCGATCTAGGTGCACCCAGATTCATAAAGCAAACCCTACTTGATCTGAACCAAATGATAGATAACAACACTTTAGTAGCCAGAGATTTTAACACGCCACTGACAGTTCAAGACAGATCCTCCAAACAAAAAATAAACAAAGAAATATTGGACGTAAATAGAATGCTAGAACAAATGGGCCTGACTGACATCTACAGGACATTCTACCCAAATACCACTGAATATAAGTTCTTCTCATCAGCTCATGGGACATTCTCCAAGATTGACCATATCTTAGGACATAAAGAATGTCTTAAAAAATTTAAAAATATAGAAATAATACCATGCAGCTTCTCGGATCACAGTGGAATAAAAGTAACAATGAACCCTAACAGAAATCCTCATTTCTACTCAAAGTCATGGAAGCTAAATAACCTTCTCCTGAACAATCATTTTATAAATGAAGAAATCAAGTCAGAAATCAAAAGATTCTTTGAATTAAACGACAAAGGAGATACAACTTATCAAAATCTGTGGGACACAGCTAAAGCAGTCCTGAGAGGAAAATTTATTTCCATAAATGCCTATGCCAAAAAGACAGAAAACTTACAAACAGACAATCTAATGAATAGACTCAAAGAGCTGGAGAAGAAAGAAGAGACCAAACCCAAACCCAGCAGAAGGAAATTATTAAGATTAAATCAGAACTAAATGAAAAGGACCATAAGGGAGCATAAGGGAGATTAAACCAAACCATAACGGAGATTAATAAAACCAAAAGTTGGTTCTTTGAAAAAATAAACAAAATTGACACACTTCTGGCTAAACTAACCAAGAGCAGAAAAGAAAAATCTCTTATAACCTCGATCAGGAACACGAAAGGAGTAATCACGACTGATGCCACAGAGATACATGATATCATCTATGAATTCTACAAAAATCTTTATGCACACAAATTAGAAAACCTGGAGGAAATGGACAAATTCTTATAAACACACAGCCTTCCCAGGCTCAACCAGGAAGAAATAGAATTCCTGAATAGACCGATATCTAGATCTGAAATTGAAACAGCAATAAAAAACCTTCCCAAAAAGAAAAGCCCTGGACCAGATGGGTTCACCCCTGAATTCTACCATACCTACAAAGAAGAACTGGTGCCCATCGTACATAAACTATTCTCCAATATAGAGAAGGATGGGATTCTCCCCAACACTTTTTACCAAGCCAACATAATCCTGATACCAAATCCAGGAAAGGATGCAACTAAAACAGAGAACTATAGACCAATTTCTCTTATGAATATAGATGCAATAATTCTCAATAAAATTCTAACAAATCGAATCCAAGTGCTTATCAAAAAAATAATCCATCACGACCAAGTGGGCTTCATCCCAGAGATGCAGGGATGGTTTGACATATGGGAATGTAATTCATCACATAAATAGAAGCAAAAATAAAGATCAGATGATCCTCTCAATAGATGCAGAGAAAGCATTTGACAAAATTCAACACCCTTTTATGATAAGAACACTTAACAAAATAGGCATAGATGGGGCCTATATAAAAATGATACAAGCCATATACGACAAACCCTCAGCCAACATCATACTGAATGGGGAAAAACTGAAAGCATTCCCACTTCAAACTGGAACCAGACAAGGCTTACCACTGTCCCCATTACTTTTCTACATAGTATTGGAAGTCCTCGCAAGAGCTATCAGGCAAGAGAGCAGAATCAAGGGAGTTGAAATAGGGACAGAAGAGATCAAACTCTCACTCTTTGCTGATGATATGATGTTATATCTATAAAACCCCAAGGTTTCAACCAAGAGACTCCTGGAATTGATCAATGAATTCAGTAAAGTCTCAGGATACAAAATCAATACACACAAATCAGAGGCATTCATATATGCCAATAACAGTCAAATGGAAAACCAAATTAAGGACTCAATACCCTTCAAAATAGCAACAAAGAAAATAAAATACCTAGGAATTTATTTAACTAAGGAGGTAAAGGACCTCTATAGGGAGAACTATGAAACACTGAGGAAGGAAATTGCAGAACATGTAAATAGGTGGAAAACCATACCATGCTCATGGATCGGTAGAATCAACATTGTTAAAATGTCTATACTGCCCAAAGTTATCTACAGATTCAATGCAATCCTTATTAAATTACCAACATCTTTTTTCACAGACATAGAAAAACTAATTTTACGCTTTGTATGGAACCAGGGAAGACCCCGTTTAGCAAAAGCAATCTTAAACAACAAAAACAAAATGGGAAGTATTAATTTGCCAGACTTCAAACTATACTACAAGGCTGTGGTTCTTAAAACAGCCTGGTACTGGCACAAGTGCAGGGACACAGACCAGTGGAACAGAACAGAAAATCCCAATATAAAACCATCCTCATATAGCCATCTAATCTTTGACAAAGCAGACAAAAACATACTCTGGGGAAAAGATTCCTTATTTAATAAATGGTGCTGGGAAAACTGGATATCCACATGTAGAAGACTAAAACAGGACACATAACTCTCACCCCTCACAAAAATCAAATCACAGTGGTTAACAGACTTAAACCTAAGGTCAGAAACTATTAGAATTCTAGAAGAAAATGTAGGAAAGACTCTTACAGACATTGGCCTAGGCAAAGAATTTATGAAGAAGACCCCTAAAGCAATCACAGCAACAACAAAAATAAATAAATGGGACCTGATCAAATTAAAAAGCTTCTGCACAGCCAAAGAAACAGTCACGAGAGTAAATGGACAACCTACAGAATGGGAAAAAATTTTCGCATACTACACATCAGATAAAGGACTGATAACAAGAATCTATTTAGAACTCAGGAAAATCAGTAAGAAAAAATCAAACAACCCTATCAAAAAGTGGGCAAAGGACATAAATAGAAATTTTTCAAAAGAAGATATAAAAATGGCTAACAAACATATGAAAAAGTGTTCAACATCTCTAATCATCAGGGAAATGCAAATCAAAACCACAATGAGATATCACTTAACTCCAGTGGGAATGGCCTTTATCAAAAAGTCCCAAAACTATACATGTTGGTGTGGGTGTGGGGAGATAGGTACATTCATACACTGCTGGTGGGACTGTAAACTAGTGCAGCCCCTGTGGAAAGCAATGTGGAGATACCTTAAACAGATTCAAGTAGACCTACCATTCGATCCAGCAATTCCATTATTGGACATCTACCCAGAAGAACAAAAGTCATTCTATAAAAAAGACACCTGCACCTGAATGATTATAGCAGCACAATTCACAATCACAAAGATGTGGAAACAACCCAAATGCCCATCAATTCATGAATGGATTAGCAAAATGTGGTATATGTATACCATGGAATATTACTCAGCTATTAGAAATAATGGCGATATGGCATCTCTTTGGTTCTCCTGGAGAGAGCTGGATCCCATTCTATTAAGTGAAGTATCCCAAGAATGGAAAAATAAGCACCACATGTACTCACCAGCAAATTGGTTTCCCTGAGTGCACATTTGGGAACAACACCAATTGGGTATCGGACAGAGGTTGGGGCCGGGTGGAAGGGATGGGTGTATACCTACTTGATGAATGTGATGTGCACTGCCTGGGGAATGGACACCCTTCAAGTTCTAACTGGGGGGGATGGGGTGGGGGAGAGGAGGGGTGCACACCTACATGATGAATGTGATGTGCACTGACTAGGGAATGGACAAAATTGAAGCTCAGAATCGGGGGAAAGGGGAGGCATGGGGAATGTATATAGCCTGATCTTTTGTACCCCCATAATGAGCTAACAAACAAACAAACAAACAAAAAAGAATCGTTTGATTCATCAGCTGGGAATACACCATGGTTCTTTAAAGACCTCTATGCGTGGGCCCAGGTAACTGGCTAGTTCCAAGAAGTATGCCACAGAGCTTTTGAAATAACCACTACGTTGAGAATTATTTGCTAGTTTTTGCACCACCTTTCACCATAATTGTGATAAGGTTCGTCCGTGCCTCCTTCAACCCAAGATGGCTGGGGCGGACAAAACTATGCTGAGGCCTAGTTCACTTGGTGTTGCCGATAGTTGGTACTGGAGCCTGGCAAGAAGCCATGCTATTAAGAGTCATTCCACCATCCTTTCTCCATCATTTTAAAAGGCAGAACACCTTTTTCCAGTTATCATAAGAATGAGTTGCTGGAGGGGACGTTTTTGAGTGGGGTCGGGTGGTGCGTTGAGGGGAAGGCTCTCTGTCTGTCTGGTGGTTTGTCTTTATTATGCCCAAAGAGGAGAGGTGGGCATGTGTGTGGCAGGTGAAAAGTACGGATCCTGTTTCAGTCTTAGACTGAAACAGGATCCGCACTTTTCAGCCAGTTCCTTTACGAATCCTTTGATTCATCAGCTGGGAATCCACCATGGCTGTCGAGACCCCTCTATGTGTGGGCCCAGGTAACTGGCTAGTTCCAAGATGTATGCCGTAGAGCTTTTGAAATAACCACTACGTTGAGAATTGTTTGCCAGTTTTTGCAGCACCTTTGACCATAATTGTGATAAGGTTCATCTGTGCCTCCTTAAACCCAAGCAGGCTGCCACGGACAAAACTATGCTGAGGCCTAGCTCCCTTGGTGTACCGATACATTTTACTGGAGCCTGGCAAGAAGCCATTTTTTTTAAGTACAATTCCACCGTCTTTTCTCCATTATTTTAAAAGGCAGTGCACCTTTAGCCAGTTAGCATAAAGATGAGTCACTGGAGCGGCTTTTTGTGTGGGGTTGGGTGTGTGTGGGAGGGCAGGCCCTCTGTCAGTCCGGTGGTTTGTTTTTATTATTCCCAGAGAGGAGAAGCGGGCATGTATGTGGCAGGTGAAAACTTTGGATCCTGTTTCAGTCTGAAACAGTATCTCCGCTTTTGAGCCTGTTCCTTTTGGAATCCTTTAATTCATCAGTTGGGAATCCGCCATGGTTCTCTAGACCTCCCTGAGCGTGGGCCCAGGTAACTGGCTAGTTCCAAGAAGTATGCCGCAGAGCTTTGGAAATAACCACTACATTGAGTATTATTTGCCAGTTTTTGCAGCAACTTTCACAATGATTGTGAAAAGGTTAGGCAGTGCATCCTGAAACCCAAGCTGGCTTCCACAGAAAAAACTACGGTTAGGCCAATCTCCCTTGGAGTTGCCGATAATTGGTACTGGTCCGTGGCAAGAAGCCATTCCTTTAAGTATCATTCCACCTTCCTTTCACAACTATTTTAAAAGGCAGAGCACCTATTGCCATTTAGCTTAAGGATGAGTCGCTGGAGGAAACGTTTTTGTGTGGGGTGGGAGAGGCAGAGCCAGGCCCTCTGTCAGTCCAGTGGTTTGTTTTTATTATCCCCGGAGAGGAGAAGTGGACATGTGTGTGGCAAGTGAAAAGTGTGGATCCTGTTTCAGTCTTAGACTGATACAGGATCGGCACTTTTCATCCTGTTCCTTTAAGAATCCTTTGCTTCATCAGCTGGGAATCCACCATAGTTCTCTACACCCCACTATGTGTGGGCCCACTTAACAGGCTAGTTCAAAGAAGTATGCCACAGAGCATTTGAAATAACCACTACCATGGAAATTATTTGCCAGCTTTTCCAGCACTTTTACCATAATTTTGATAAGGTTCATTTGTGCTTCCTTAAACCCTAGATGGCTTCCATGGACAAACCTATACTGAGGGTTCTCTCGCTTGGTGTTGCCAATACTTGGTACGGGAGTCTGACAAGAATCCAGTCTTTTAATTATCATTGCACCATCCTTTCTCCCTTATATTAAAAGGTGAGCAACTTTCGGCAGTTAGCATAAGGATGAGTCAACGGAGGGGATGTTTTTGGGTGGGATCGGGGTGGTTTGGGGGACAGTCCCTCTGTCAGTCTGGTTGTTTGTGTTTATTATGCCCAGACAGGGAAGTGGATATATTTGTGGCAGGTGAAATGTGCGGATCCTGTTTCAGTTAGACTGAAACAGTATCCGCACTTTTCAGCTGGTTCCATTAAAAATCCTTTGATTCATCAGCTGGGAATCCACCATGGTTCCTTAGAACCCTCCATGCATGGGCCCATGAACTGGCCTGTACCAAGATGTATGCTGCACAGCTTTTGAGATAAACACTACGTGTAGAATTATTTGCCAGTTTCTGCAGCACATATCACCATAATTGTGATAAGGATCGTCTGTGCCTCCTTAAACACAAGATGGCTGCCACGGAGAAAACTATGCTGAGGCCTAGGTCACTTGGATTTCACGACACTTGTTACTGGAGGCTGGAAGGAGGCCATTCTTTTAAGTATCATTCCACCATACTTTCCCCATTATTTTAAAATGCACGGAAACCTTTGCAAGTTAGCATAATAATTAGTAGCTGGAGGGGACATTTTTATTTGTGGGGTCGGTGTGGGTGGGGGGCGCAGGCCCTCTGTCAGTTCGCTGGATTGTTTTTATTTTCCCCAGACCGGAGAAGTGGGCATGTGTGTGGCAGGTGAAAAGTTCGGATCCCGTTTCTGTCTTAGACTGAAACAGAAACCGCACTTTTCACCCCGTTCCATTAAGAATCCCTTGCTTCATCAGCTGGGAATCCACCATGGGCCTCTAGACTGCTCTATGCGTGGGCCCAGTTAACTGGCTAGTTCAAAGAATTATGCCGCAGAGCTTTTCAAGTAACCACTACCATGAGAATTACTTGACCGCTTTTGCAGCACCTTTCACCATAATTGTGATAAGGTTCATCTGTGCCTCCTTAAACCCAAGATGGCTGCCAGGGACAAACGTGTGCTGAGGCCTAGGTGACTTGCTGTTGCGAATACTTGGTATGGGAGTCTGGCAATAAGCCAGTCTTTTAGGTATAATTCCACCATTCTATCTCCATTATTTTAAAAGGCAGAGGACGTATTGCCAGATAGCATAAGGATCAGTCGCTGGAGGGCACGATTTTGTGTGGGGTGGTGGGGGGCGGGGGCAGGCCATCTGTCAATCCGATGGGTTGTTTTTGTTATCCCTAGAGAGGAGAAGTGGGCATGTGTGTTGCAGGCAAAAAGTCAGAATCCTGTTTCAGTCAGGATCTGCACTTTTCAGCCTGTTCCTTTAAGAATCCTTAGATTCATCACCTTGGAATCCACCATGGTTCTCTAGACCCCTCTATGCGTGGGCCCAGGTAACTGGCTTGTTCCAAGAAGTATGCCACAGAGCTTTTGAATTAAACAGTACGTTGAGAATTATTTGCCGGGTTTTCAGCACGTTTCACCATAATTATGATAAAGTTTGTATGTGCCTCCTTAAACCCAACATGGCTGCCACGGGCATAACTATGCTGAGGCGTAGCTGACTTGGTGTTGCCTATTTTTGTTAGTGGAGACTGACAAGAAGCCATTCTTCTAAGTATCACTCCACCGTCCTTTCTCCATTGTTTAAAAATGCAGGGAAATTTTGCAAGTTAGCATAATAATTAGTAGCTGGAGGGGAATTTTTTTTGGGGGGATCTGCGTGGGTGGAAGGGGGGCAGGCCCTTTGTCAGTTCGCTGGTTTGTTTTTAGTATCCCCAGAGAGGAAAAGTGGGCGTATGTGTGGCAGGTGAAAAGTGTGCGTCCTGTTTCAGTCTTAGACAGACACAGGATCTGCACTTTTCACCCCGTTCCATTAAGAATCCTTTGCTTCATCAGCTGGGAATCCACCATGGTTCTCTAGACCCCTCTTTTAGTGCACACAGAAAACTGCCTGGTTCCAAGAAGTTTTCCTCAGAGCTTTTGAAATAACCACTACTATGGAAATTATTTGCCAGCTTTTCCAGCACTTTTACCATAATTTTGATAAGGTTCATCTGTGCTTCCTAAAACCCTAGATGGCAGCCACGGACAAACCTATGCTGACACCTAGGTCACTTCCTGTTGCCAATAATTGGTATGGGAGTCTGGCAAAAGGCCAGTATTTTAATTCCACCATCCTATCTTCATTATTTTAAAACCCAGAGGACCTTTCGCCAGATAGCATAAGGATGAGTCGCTGGAGGGGACCTTTTTGTGTACAGTGTTGGGGGGCGGGGGAGGACATCTGTCAATCCGATTGATTGTTTTTATTATCCCTAGAGAGGAGAAGTGGGCATGTGTGTTGCAGGCAAAAAGTGCATATAGTGTTTCAGTCTCAGACTGAAACAGGATCCGCACTTTTCAGCCTGTTCCTTTAAGAATCCTTTGATTCATCACCTGGGAATCCATCATGGTTCTCTAGACCCCTCTATGCGTGGGCCCAGAAAACTGCCGGGTTCCAAGAAGTATTCCACAGAGCTTTTGAAAAAACCACTACGTTGAGAATTATTTGCAGGTTTTGCAGCACCTTTCATCATAATTGTCATAAGGTTCGTCTCGAGATGGCTGCCATGGACAAAACTATGCTGAGGCCGAGCTCACTTTGTGTGGCCGATCCTTGGTACTGGAGACTGGAAAGAATACATTCTTTTAAGTATCATTTCACCATCCTTCTCCACTATTTTAAAAGTCAGAGCACCTTTTGGCAGTTAGAATAACAAGGAGTCGCTGGACGGGAAGTTTTTATGTGGGGTCTGGGGGCTGGTGCGGCAAGCCCTCCGCCAGTTCTGTGGTTTCTTTTTATTATCCCCAGAGAGGAGAAGTGGGCATGTGTTTGGCAGGTGAAAAGTGCAGATCCTGTTTCAGAGTATGAAACAGGATCCGCATGTTCATCCTGTTCCTTTAAGAATCCTTTGCTTCATCAGCTGGGAATCCACCATAGTTCTCTACACCGCACTATGCGTGGGCCCAGTTAACTGGCTAGTTCAAAGAAGTATGCCGCAGAGCTTTTGAAATAACCACTACCATGAGAATTATTTAACAGCTTTCACAGCACCTTTTATTATAATTGTTATAAGGTTCATCTGTGTCTCCTTAAACCCAAGATGGCTGCCATGGACAAACCTATGCTGAGGCCTACGTCACTTGCTGTTGCCAATACTTGGTATGGGAATCTGGCAATAAGCCAGTCTTTTAGGTATAATTCTACCATCCTATCTCCAGTTTTTTAAAAGGCTTATGACCTTTCACCAGATAGCATAAGGACGAGTCGCTGGAGCAGACTATTTTGTGTGGGGTGGTGGGGGCCGGGGGCAGGGCATCTGTAAATCCGATGGGCTGTTTTTGTTATCCCTAGAGATGAGAAGGGCGAATGTGTGTTGCAGGCAAAATGTGCGGATCCTGTTTCACACTTAGACTGAAACAGGATCTGCACTTCTGAGCCTGTTCCTTTAAGAATCCTTTGATTCATCACCTGGGAATCCACCATGGTTCTCTAGACCTCTCTTTGCATGGGCACGGGTAACTGGCTTGTTCCAAGAAGTATGCGACAGAGCTTTTGAATTAACCAGTACTTTTAGAATTGTCAGGTTTTTAGCATGTTTAACCGTAATTGTGATAACGTTTGAATGTGCCTCCTTAAACCCAAGATGGCTGTCACGGATATAAATATGCTGAGGCATAGCTGACTTGTTGATGCCTATTTTTGTTAGTGGAGACTGACAAGAAGACATTCTTCTAAGTATCATCCCACCATCATTTTCCATTGCGTAAAAATGGAGGGAAATTTTGCAATTTAGTATTATAATTAGATGTAGGGTACGTATTTTTTTTTCTTTTTTTGTGGGGTAGGAGTGGATGGGCGTTTCAGGCCCTCTGTGAGTTCGCTGGTTTTCTTTTATTATCCCCAGAGAGGACAAGTGGGCATGTGTTTGGCAGGTGAAAAGTGTGGATTCTATTTCAGAGAATTAAACAGGATCCACATGGTCATCCCATTCCTTTAAGAATCCTTTGCTTCATCAGCTGGGAATCCACCATGGTTCTATATACTCCTCTATGCGTTGGCACAGGTAACTGGCTTGTTCCAAGAAGTATGCCGCAGAGCTTTTCAATTAACCAGTACGTTGAAAATTATTTGCAGGTTTTCAGCATTTCACCCTAATTGTAATAACGTTTGTATGTGCCTCCTGAAACCCAAGATGGCTGCCATGGACATAAGTATGCTGAGGTGTAGCCGACTTGGTGTTGCCTATTTTTGTCAGCGGAGACTAACAAGAAGCCATTCTAAGTATAAGCCCACCGTCATTTTTCCATTGTTAAAAAATACAGGGAAATTTTGCAAGTTAGCTTTATAATTAGTAGCTGGAGGGTACGTTTGTTTTTTTTTTTTCGTCGGGTCGGTGTCGATGGGGGGGTCAGGCCCTCTATAAATTTGCTGGTTTGTTTTTATTATCCCCAGAGAGGGGAAGTCGGCATTTGATGGCAGCTCAAAAGTGCGGATACTCTTTCAGAGAATTAAACAGCATTCGCATGGTCATCCCGTTCCTTTAAGAATCCTGGAAGGGCGCGGTGGCTCACGCCTTAATCCTAGCACTCTGGGAGGCCGAGGCGGGTGGATCGCTCGAGGTCAGGAGTTCGAGAGCAGCCTGAGCAAGAGCGAGACCCCGTCTCTACTAAAAATAGAAAGACATTATATGGACAACTAAAAATCTATATAGAAAAAATTAGCCGGGCATAGTGGTGCATGCCTGTAGTCCCAGCTACTCGGGAGGCTGAGGCAGTAGGATCGTTTAAGCTGAGGAGTCTGAGGTTGCTGTGACCTAAGCTGACGCCACGGCACTCACTCTAGCCTGGGCAACAAATTGAGACTCTGTCTCAAAAAAAAAAAAAAAAAAAAAAAGAATCCTTTGCTTCATCAGCTGGGAATCCACCATGGTTCTATACACTCCTCTATGCGTGGGCACAGGTACCTGGCTTATTCCAAGAAGTATGCCGCAGAGCTTTTCAAATAACCACTACGTTGAAAATTATTTGCAGGTTTTCAGCGTTTCACCATAATTGTGATTAGGTTTGTATGTGCCTGCTGAAACCCAAGATGGCTGCCACGGACATAACTATGCTGAGGCGTAGCTCACTTGGTGTTTCCTATTTTTGTCAGTGGAGACTGACAAGAGGCCATTCTTTTAAGTATAATCCCACCATAATTTTTCCATTGTTTAAAAATGCAGGGATATTGTGCAAGTTAGCATTATAATTAGTAGCTGGAGGGTACTTTTTTTTTTTTTTGTGGTGTCGGTGTGGATGGGGGTGCAAGGCCCTCTAGATGTTCGCTGGTTTCTTTTTATTATCCCCAGAGAGGAGAAGTGGGCATGTTGTTGGCAGGTGAAAAGTTCGGATTCTGTTTCAAAGAATTAAACAGGATCCGCATGGTCATCCGCTTCCTTTAAGAATCCTTTGTTTCATCAGCTGGGAAACCACCATGGTTCTATATACTCCCGTATGGGTGGGCACAGGTGACTGGCTTGTTCCAAGAAATATGCCACAGAGGTTTTCAAATAAAAAGTACATTGAAAATTATTTGCAGGTGTTCAGCGTTTCATCATAATTGCGACAACGTTTGTATGTGCCTTGAAACCCAAGATGGCTGCCACAGACATAACTATGCCGAGGCGTAGCTGACTTGGTTTTGCCGATTTTTGTTAGCGGAGACTGACAAGAAGCCATTCTTCTAAGTATCATGCCGCCATCATTTTTCCGTTGGTTAAAAATGAAGGGAAATTTTGGAACTTAGCATTATAATTAGTAGCTGGAGGGTACGGTTTTTTTTGTGTGTGTGGTCGATGTGGATGGGGGGGGGGTCAGGCCCTCTGTCAGTTCGCTGGTTAGTTTTTATTATCCCCAGAGAGGAGAAGTGGGCATGTGTTTGGCAGGTTAAAAGAGCGGATTCTGTTTCAGAGAATTAACGATGATCCCCATGGTCATCCCGTTCTTTAATAATCCTTTACTTCATCAGCTGGAAATCCACCATGGTTCTATATACTCCTCTTTGCGTGGGAACAGGTAACTGGCTTGTTCCAAGAAGTATGTCGCAGAGCTTTTCAATTAACCGGTACGTTGAAAATGATTTGCAGGTGTTCAGCGTTTCACCATAATTGTGATCACCTTTGTTTGTGCCTCCTGAAACCCAAGAAGGCTGCGACGGACATAAATATGCTGAGGCGGAGCTGACTTGGTTTTGCCTATTTTTGTTAGTGGAGACTGACAAGAAGCCATTCTTCTAAGTATCATCCCACCACCATTTTTCCATTGTTTTAAAATGCAGGGAAATTTTACAAGTTAGCATTATAATTAGTAGCTGGAGTGTACGGTTTTTTTTTGTGTGTGTGTGGGCGATGTGGATGGGGGGGTCAGGCCCTCTGTCAGTTCGCTGGTTAGTTTTTATTATCCCCAGAGGGGAGAAGTGGGCATGTGTTTGGCAGGTGAAAAGGGCGGATTCTGTTTCAGAGATTTAACGATGATCCCCATGGTCATCCCGTTCCTTTAATAATCCTTTACTTCATCAGCCTGAAATCCACCATGGTTCTATATACTCCTCTTTCCGTGGGAACAGGTAACAGGCTTGTTCCAAGAAGTATGCCGCAGAGATTCTCAATTAACCACTACGTTGAAAATTATTTGCAGGTGTTCAGCGTTTCACCATAATTGTGATAACGTTTGTTTGTGCCTCCTGAAACCCAAGATGGCTGCCACGAACATAACGATGCTGAGGCGTAGCTGACTTGGTGTTGCCTATTTTTGTCAGTGGAGACTGACAAGAAGCCATTCTTCTAAGTATCATCCCACCATCATTTCTCCATTGTTTAAAAATGCAGGGAAATTTTGCAAATTGGCATTATAATTAGTAGCTGGAGGGTACTTTTTTTTTTTGTGGGGTTGGTCAGGATGGCTGTTCAGGCCCTCTGTCAGATCGCTGGTTTGTTTTTATTATCCCCAGAGAAGAGTAGTGGGCATGTGTTTGGCAGGTGAAAAGTGCGGATTCTGTTTCAAGGAATTAAACAGGATCCGCATGGTCATCTCATTCCTTTAAGAATCCTTTGCTTCATCAGCTGGGATTCCACCATGTTTCTATATACTCCTCTATGCGTGGGCACAGGTACCTGGCTTGTTCCAAGAAGTATGCTGGAGAGTTTTCAAATTAACCAGTACGTTGAAAATTATTTGCAGGTTTTCAGCGTTTCACCATAATTATGATAACGTTTGTATGTGCCTCCTGAAACCCAAGAAGGCTGCGACGGACATAACTATGCTGAGGAGTAGCTGACTTGGTGTTGCCTATTTTTGTTAGTGGAGACAGACAAGAAGCCATTCTTCTAAGTATCATCCCACCACCATTTTTCCATTGTTTTAAAATGCAGGGAAATCTTGCAAGTTAGCATTATAATTAGTAGCTGGAGGGTACGGTTTTTTTTTTTGTGTGTGGTCGATGTGGATGGGGGGGTCAGGCCCTCTGTCAGTTCGCTGGTTAGTTTTTATTATCCCCAGAGAGGAGAAGTGGGCATGTGTTTGGCAGGTGAAAAGGGCGGATACTGTTTCAGAGAATTAACGATGATCCCCATGGTCATCCCGTTCCTTTAATAATCCTTTACTTCATCAGCTGGAAATCCACCATGGTTCTATATACTCCTCTTTGCGTGGGAACAGGTAACTGGCTTGTTCCAAGAAGTATGACGCAGAGCTTTTCAATTAACCACTATGTTGAAAATTATTTGCAGAGGTGCAGCGTTTCACCATAATTGTGATAACGTTTGTATGTGCCTCCTGAAACCCAAGAAGACTGCGACGGACATAACTATGCTGAGGAGTAGCTGACTTGGTGTTGCCTATTTTTTTGGGTGGAGACTAACAAGAAGCCATTCTTCTAAGTATCATCCCACCACCATTTTTCCATTGTTTTAAAAGGCAGGGAAATTTTGCAAGTTAGCATTATAATTAGTAGCTGGAGGGTACGGTTTTTTTGTTTGTGTGGTCGATGTGGATGGGGGGGTCAGGCCCTCTGTCAGTTCGCTGGTTAGTTTTTATTATCCCCAGAGAGGAGAAGTGGGCATGTGTTTGGCAGGTGAAAAGGGCGGATTCTGTTTCAGAGAATTAACGATGATCCCCATGGTCATCCCGTTCCTTTAATAATCCTTTACTTCATCAGCTGGAAATCCACCATGGTTCTATATACTCCTCTTTGCGTGGGAACAGGTAACTGGCTTGTTCCAAGAAGTATGACGCAGAGCTTTTCAATTAACCACTATGTTGAAAATTATTTGCAGGTGTTCAGAGTTTCACCATAATTGTGATAACGTTTGTTTGTGCCTCCTGAAACCCAAGATGGCTGCCACGAACATAACGATGCTGAGGCGTAGCTGACTTGGTGTTGCCTATTTTTGTTAGTGGAGACTGACAAGAATCCATTCTTCTAAGTATCATCTCACCATCATTTTTCCATTGTTTAAAAATGCGGGAAAATTTTGCAAGTTAGCATTATAATTAGTAGCTGGAGGCTACGGTGTTTTTTTTTTTTTTTTCCTGTGGGGTCGGTGTGGATGTGTTGGTCAGGCCCTCTGTCAGTTCGCTGGTTTGTTTTTATTATCCCCAGAGAGGAGAAGTGGGTATTAGTATGGCAGGTGAAAACTGCAGATCTGTTTCAGAGAATTAAACAGGATCCGCATGGTCATCCCGTTCTTTTAAGAATCCTTTGCTTCATGAGCTGAGAATCCACCATACTTCTATATACTTCTCTATGCGTGGGCACAGGAAACTGGCTTGTTCCAAGAAGTATGCCTCAGAGATTTGCAATTAACCAGTATGTTGAAAATCCTTTGCAGGTTTTCAGCGTTTCACCATAATTGTGATAACGAGTGTATGTGCCTACTGAAACCAAATATGGCTGCTACGGACATAAGTATGCTGAGGCGTAACTGACTTGGTGTTGCCTATTTTTGGCAGTGGAGACTGACAAGAAGCCATTCTTCTAAGTATCATCCCACCATCATTTCTCCATTGTTTAAAAATGCAGGGAAATTTTGCAAATTGGCATTATAATTAGTAGCTGTAGGGTACTTTTTTTTTGTGGGGACGGTCAGGATGTGTGTTCAGGCCCTCTGTCAGATCGCTGGTTTGTTTTTATTATCCCCAGAGAAGAGTAGTGGGCATGTGTTTGGCAGGTGAAAAGTGTGGATTCTGTTTCAGAGAATTAAACAGGATCCGCATGGTCATCTCATTCCTTTAAGAATCCTTTGCTTCATCAGCTGGGATTCCAAAATGTTTCTATATACTCCTCTATGCGTGGGCACAGGTTCCTGGCTTGTTCCAAGAAGTATGCTGGAGAGTTTTCAAATTAACCAGTACATTGAAAATTATTTGCAGGTTTTCAGCGTTTCACCATAATTTTGATAACGTTTGTATGTGCCTCCTGAAACCCAAGAAGGCTGCGACGGACATAACTATGCTGAGGAGTAGCTTACTTGGTGTTGCCTATTTTTGTTAGTGGAGACAGACAAGAAGCCATTCTTCTAAGTATCATCCCACCACCATTTTTCCATTGTTTTAAAAGGCAGGGATATTTTGCAAGTTAGCATTATAATTAGTAGCTGGAGGGTACGGTTTTTTTTTGTGTGTGTGTGGTCGATGTGGATGGGGGAGTCAGGCCCTCTGTCAGTTCGCTGGTTAGTTTTTATTATCCCCAGAGAGGAGAAGTGGGCATGTGTTTGGCAGGTGAAAAGTGCGGATTCTGTTTTGGAGAATTAACGATGATCCCCATGGTCATCCCGTTCCTTTAATAATCCTTTGCATCATCAGCTGGGATTCCACCATGTTTCTGTATACTCCTCTATGCGTGGGCACAGGTACCTGGCTTGTTCCAAGAAGTATGCTGGAGAGTTTTCAAATTAACCAGTACGTTGAAAATTATTTGCAGGTTTTCAGCGTTTCACCATAATTTTGATAACGTTTGTATGTGCCTCCTGAAACCCAAGAAGACTGCGACGGACATAACTATGCTGAGGAGTAGCTGACTTGGTGTTGCCTATTTTTGTTAGTGGAGACAGACAAGAAACCATTCTTCTAAGTATCATCCCACCACCATTTTTCCATTGTTTTAAAATGCTGGGAAATTTTGCAAGTTAGCATTATAATTAGTAGTTGGAGGGTACGGTTTTTTTTTGTGCGTGGTCGATGTGGATGGGGGGGTGAGGCCCTCTGTCAGTTCGCTGGTTAGTTTTTATTATCCCCAGAGAGGAGAAGTGGGCATGTGTTTGGCAGGTGAAAAGGGCCGATTCTGTTACAGAGAATTAACGATAATCACCATGCTCATCCCGTTCCTTTAATAATCCTTTACTTCATCAGCTGGAAATCCACCATGGTTCTATATACTCCTCTTTGCGTGGGAACAGGTAACTGGCTTGTTCCAAGAAGTATGCCGCAGAGTTTTCAATTAACCACTACGTTGAAAATTATTTGCAGGTATTCAGCGTTTCACCATAATTGTGATAACGTTTGTTTGTGCCTCCTGAAACCCAAGAAGGCTGCGACGGACATAACTATGCTGAGGAGAAGCTGACTTGGTGTTGCCTATTTTTGATAGTGGAGACTGACAAGAAGCCATTCTTCTAAGTATCATCCCACCACCATTTTTCCATTGTTTTAAAAAGCAGGGAAATTTTGCAAGTTAGCATTATAATTAGTAGCTGGAGGGTACGGTTTTTTTTTTTGTGTGTGGTCGATGTGGATGGGGGGGTGAGGCCCTCTGTCAATTCGCTGGTTAGTTTTTATTATCCCCAGAGAGGAGAAGTGGGCATGTGTTTGGCAGGTGAAAAGGGCGGATTCTGTTTCAGAGAATTAACGATGATCCCCATGGTCATCCCGTTCCTTTAATAATCCTTTACTTCATGAGCTGGAAATCCACCATGGTTCTTCATACTCCTCTTTGCCTGGGAACAGGTAACTGGCTTGTTCCAAGAAGTATGCCACAGAGCTTTTCAATTAACCACTACGTTGAAAATTATTTGCAGGTGTTCAGCGTTTAACCCTAACGAGAACCCCTAAAGATAACCCTGAACCCTATCCCTAACCCCAGCAGTAAACTTTAACCCTAAACCTAAGCCCAACCCGTAACCCTAATCCTATCCTTTTACCATAAAACTAACCCCTAAACCTAACCCCTATACCTCACCCTAACTCTAACCCCAATCCTAATTCTAACCATACCCCTTCATAAAACACTAACTCCTAACCGCTAACCCTAACACTAACCAAAAACCCTAATCACTAATCCCTAACCCTAACGCTTAACCTTTACCCTAACCGTTAACCCTCACCCTAAATCTTAACACTGACCCTAACCTTAACCTTTAACTCTAAGCCTAACCCTTAAGCCTACAGTAAGGAAGACCCTTAATGCTAATGGGATCCCTTATCCCTAACCCTAACACTACAGCTAAAAATAACCCTAACCTTTGATCCTTAAACCTAACCCCTGACACTTACTTTAACCCAAACCCTAACCCTAATCCTAAGCATTAAACCTAACCCTATCTCTTAACCCTAACGCTAGCCCTTACCCTAACGCCTAGATCTAACCCTAAATCTAACCTACCTCCTATCCTAACCTTAAGCCCTAATGCTAACACTAACCCTGAACCCTAAACCTACCCGTAACCCTTAACACTAACCGTATCCGTGAACCTTAACCCTGACCCTAACCATTACCGGCACCCAAGCATTTAACCCTGACCCTAACCCTAATCCTTAATGCTAACCCTAACACTAAACCCTAACCCTAAGCCCAACACTTAACCCTAATCCTATCCCTTAACCCTAACCCTAATGCTAACCCCTAAACGTAACTCTCACCGTGACCAGTAAACCTAACCCTAACCTCTAACACAAACCATAGCACATAACTCTAACCCTAAAACTAACCCTAAACTTAACCCTAAACCCTAACACTTAACCTTAACCCTAAGCGTTAACTCTCACGCTAACCTTTAATCCTAACCCTAATCCTAATCTTCAACCCTAAACCTAACACTTAACCCTAACCCTGTACCAAACCCTAACCCCTCATCTTCACCCTAACCGTAAACTTCAACCCTAAACCAAAGTGTAACCGTTAAACCTAAGAGTAACCTTTAATCCTAACCCTATTCCCTAACGCTAAGCCCTCACCCTAACACTAAACTTCATCCTTAACCCTAACCAGAATCCTAACCCTAAATCTAATTCTCAGACTTCTTGCTTTCTTAGAGTTTAGAAAGCCTGCAATCTTCCCATGGCATGCGTGAAAGGAGGGTCTACCACTGTGTCCTGCATGAAACCCACGGGCCCATACCCAGAGTATGATAGAGTGGGTTCCCGGGTACAAGCCCAGCCCCCTAAACTCCCCCCGCCCGCCTAATGCAGACAGGGCCCGTGCGCTAAGCATAAACAATACCTTTAACAGATAACCCTAACCCTGAACATAACACCCAACCCTGTTCCTATTTCTCCCCTTAACACGTAAACCTCACCGTGCGCCTATCTTTAACCTCTTATCCTAACGTAAATGCATAACCCATTTCCTGAGAACAACCCCTATCCCATAATTCTAACCCTATCTCCTAGTCATCACTGTGACACCTAATCCCTAACCCTAATTCTAAACCGCTAACCCTAACCGTAACCCTACCTACAACCCTAACACTGACAGTAACCCTTACTTCTAACCCCAACGCTATGCCTAACAAAAACCCTAACCCTTGACCCTAACCCTTCACCCTAACCCCTAAGCCTTACCCTAACCCTTAACCCTAATCCTAATCCTAACCATTAAACCTAACCCTAGCTCTTAACGCTAACCCTAAACCTTACCCTCACAACTAGACCTAACCCTGACACTAACCTGACACCTAATCCTAACCAGAACCCCTAAAGCTAACCCTGAACCCTATCCCTAACCCTAGCAGTAAATTTTAACCCTAAACCTAAGCCCAACCCGTAACCCTAATCCTATCCTTTTACCCTAAAACTAACCCCTAAACCTAACCCCTATACCTCACCCTAACTCTAACCCCAATCCTAATTCTAACCATACCCCTTCATAAAACACTAACTCCAAACCGCTAACCCTAACACTAACCAAAAACCCTAATCACTAATCCCTAACACTAACGCTTAACCTTTACCCTGACCGTAAACCCTCACCCTAAATCTTAACACGGACCCTAACCTTAACACTTTAACTCTAAGCCTAACCCTTAACCCTACAGTAAGGATGACCCTTAATGCTAATGGGATCCCTTATCCCTAACCCTAACACTACAGCTAAAAATAACCCTAACCTTGGATCCTTAAACCTAACCCCTAACACTTACTTTAACCCCAAACCCTAACCCTAATCCTAAGCATTAAACCTAAACCTATCTCTTAACCCTAACGCTAGCCCTTACCCTAACGCCTAGATCTAACCCTAAATCTAACCTACCGCCTAATCCTAACCTTAAGCCCTAATGCTAACACTAACCCTGAACCCTAAACCTACCCGTAACCCTTAAAACTAACCCTATCCGTGAACCTTAACCCTGACCCTAACCATTACCCGCACCCAAGCATTTAACCCTGACCCTAACCCTAATCCTTAATGCTAACCCTAACACTAAACCCTAACCCTAAAACCAACACTTAACCCTAATCCTATCCCTTAACCCTAACCCTAATCCTAATGCTAACCCCTAAACCTAACCCTAACCGTCACCAGTAAACCTAACCCTAACCTCTAACACAAACCATAGCACATAACTCTAACCCTAAAACTAACCCTAACCCTAACCCTAACCCTAAACCCTAACTCTTAACCTTAACCCTAAGCGTTAACTCTCACGCTAACCTTTAATCCTAACCCTAATCCTAATCTTCAACTCTAAACCTAACACTTAACCCTAACCCTGTACCAAACCCTAACCCCTCATCTTAAACCTAACCGTAAACCTCAACCCTAAACCAAAGTGTAACCGTTAAACCTAAGAGTAACCTTTAACCCTAACCCTAATCCCTAACCCTAAGCCCTCACCCTAACACTAAACTTCATCCTTAACCCTAACTAGAATCCTAACCCTAAATCTAATTCTCAGACTTCTTGCTTTCTTAGAGTTTAGAAAGCCTGCAATCCTCCCATGCCATGCGTGAAAGGAGGCTCTACCACTGTGTCCTGCATGAAACCCACGGGCCCATACCCAGAGTATGATAGAGTGGGTTCCCGGGTACAATCCCAGCCCCCTAAACTCCCCCCGCCCGCCTAATGCAGACAGGGCCCGTGCGCTAAGCATAAACAATACCTTTAACAGATAACCCTAACCCTGAACATAACACCCAACCCTGTTCCTATTTCTCCCCTTAACACGTAAACCTCACCGTGCGCCTAACTTTAACCTCTTATCCTAACGTTAATGCATAACCCATTTCCTGAGAACAACCCCTATCCCATAATTCTAACCCTATCTCCTAGTCATCACTGTGACACCTAATCCCTAACCCTAATTCTAAACCGCTAACCCTAACCGTAACCCTACCTACAACCCTAACACTGACAGTAACCCTTACTTCTAACCCCAACGCTATGCCTAACAAAAACCCTAACCCTTGACCCTAACCCTTGACCCTAACCCCTAAGCCTTACCCTAACCCTTAACCCTAATCCTAATCCTAACCATTAAACCTAACCCTAGCTCTTAGAGCTAACCCTAAACCTTACCCTCACGACTAGACCTAACCCTGACACTAACCTAACACCTAACACTAACCAGAACCCCTAAAGCTAACCCTGAACCCTATCCCTAACCCTAGCAGTAAACTTTAACCGTAAACCTAAGCCCAACCCGTAGCCCTAATCGTATCCTTTTACCCTAAAACTAACCCCTAAACCTAACCCCTATACCTCACCCTAACTCTAACCCCAATCCTAATTCTAACCATACCCCTTCATAAAACACTAACTCCTAACCGCTAACCCTAACACTAACCAAAAACCCTAATCACTAATCCCTAACCCTAACGCTTAACCTTTACCCTAACCGTTAACCCTCACCCTAAATCTTAACACTGACCCTAACCTTAACCTTTAACTCTAAGCCTAACCCTTAACCCTACAGTAAGGAAGACCCTTAATGCTAATGGTATCCCTTATCCCTAACCCTAACACTACAGCTAAAAATAACCCTAACCTTTGATCCTTAATCTAACCCCTAACACTTACTTTAACCCCAAACCCTAATCCTAATCCTAAGCATTCAACCTACCCTATCTCTTAACCCTAACGCTAGCCCTTACCCTAACGCCTAGATCTAACCCTATATCTAACCTACCGCCTAATCCTAACCTTAAGCCCTAATGCTAACTCTAACCCTGAACCCTAAACCTACCCGTAACCCTTAACACTAACCCTATCCCTAACCCCCTTACCCTGACTCTGTTAACCCTCACCCTAACCCTCAACCCTGACCCTAACCTTAAACCTTAATCCTAACCATGCGTGAGATGAGCCTCTGCCTTTGTCCTGCGTGACAGTTGATGCCCAACCCCCAGGGAACGATGAAGTGGGGACGCAGCCTTGCTCCACACCCACAGTGCCCCGTACGTTAGACAGGACCCGTGCCCTAACACACACCGTTAAACGTAAGCCCGAACCCTATCACTAAACCAAACCCTTCCTAAGCCCTGAATCTAACTCCTAATAGTAACCCTAATCCCTGACCCTTACTCTTGCCTCTCATCCTAAACCTAAACCCAACCACTAAACATAATCCTAATCTCTAACCCTAACAGTAATCCTAACCCTAATTCTAACCTAAAACCCTAACCCCTAAACCTAATCCTAGTCCCTAACACCTAACCTTACCCTAAACCGAATTCCAATTCTCAGACTTTTGCAATTCAAAAACTTAAAAAAGCCTACAATCCACCAATGCAGTGTCTGAGATGAGCGTCCGCCCCTATGTCCTGCATGACAGGCAGGCGCCAATGCCCAGGGTACTATGGAGTGGAGTCCTGGGGTCTGTAGGCTTGCTAAACTCCAGTTTGGAAGAATTACTATAGTCATATATAGGGATGCTTACATTTACTTATAGAAAGCAACTATTGGTGTGTGATTTGTAGGCTTGCCTTACTCTAGTTTGGATGAAGGAGCTGAATCATATATAGGAATATTAGCTTTGAGTTAGAGGAAGCATCTATGGGGGGTGCTTTTTTGGCTTGTTAAACTCTGGTTTGGAAGAAGTTCGAGAGTCTTATATAGGAACGATATCATTCTTTCAGAGAAAGCAATTATAGGGAGTTGGTTTGTAGGCTTGCTAAGCTCTAGTTTGGAGGAAGGCGAGAGTCATATATAGGAACGCTTACGTTCACATAAAGCGTCTACGGGGGGACGGTTTCTAGGCTTCCTAAACTCTAGCTTGGAAAAAGAGGACAGTTATGTATAGGAACTCTCGGCGGGGGATTTGTAGCATTGCTAAAATCTTAGATTGGAAAAGTTGCGAGAGTCATACATAGGAATGTTAACATTCACTCAATGAAAGCAACTATAAGGGGTGCTTTCCAGGCTGGCTACACTCTAATTTGGAAAAAGTGCGACAGTCATGTATAGGAAGGCTTATATTCACTCAGACAAAGCAATTATGTGTAGGTGTATAGTAGGCATGCTAACTCTAGTTTGGAAAATTTCGAGAGCCATGTATAGGAAAGCTTACAGTAACTTAGAGAAAGCAACGAACAGGGGTGGAGTGTAGGCTTGCTAAACTCTAGTTTGGAGGAAGTGCCATAGTCATATATAAGGAACGCTTAAATTCGTTCAGAGAAAACAGCTGTCGGGGATTGGTTTGTAGACTTATTCAACTCTAGTTTGGAAGAAGTGCGAGAGACATATATAGGAATGTTTACATTGACTCAAAGAAAGCAACTATGGGGGAGTGTTATTTTGGCATGCCAGATGCTAGTTAGGAAGAAGTACAAGACTCATATATAGGAACGCTTAAATACACACAGCGAGAGCAACTACGGAGTAGTGTCAGATAGACATGTTAAAGTCTAGCTTGGGAGAAGTTCCAGAGTCCTATATAGGAAAGGTAACAGCCACTTTGAAAAAGCAAGTCTTGGCGGGTTGTTTGTAGGCCTGCAAAAGCATGTTTTAGTTGAAGTGTGAGAATCATATATGAGAACGCTTACATTCACTCAGAGAAAGCAACGATGGGGTTGTTTGTAGGCTTACTAAACTGCAGTTTGGAAGAAGCACGAGAATCACATATAGGAACACATACATTTTGACGCACTGAAAGTAACTATGGGGTGGTGTCTTATAGGCATGCTAAACTCTAGTTTGGACGAAGTTTGAGAATCACATATAAGAAAGCTTAGAGTCACTTAGAGAAAGCAAATCTCTGGGTGTGGAATGTAGGCCTGCTAAACTCTATTTTGGTTTAAGACGGCGTGGTGGTTTGTAGGCATACTAAACTCTAGTTTGGAAGAAGTAGGAGAATGATATATGGGAACGCTTACATTCACGTAGAGAAAGCAATTATGGGGTGGCGTTTTTGTAGCCATGCTAATCTCTAGTTTGGAAGAAGTTAAGGAGTAATATATAGGAAAGGGTATAGTCATAGAAACCAACTCTCGGGGGATGTTTTGTACACCTGCAAAACTCCAGTTTGGAAGTGGGGGAGAGTCATATTGGGGACCGCGTGCATTCACTCAGAGAAATCAACGATGGGATTGTGATTTGTAGGCATAGTCAACTCTAGTTTGGAAGAAGTATGAGAATCGTATATAGGAACGCTTACCTTCACGCAGAGAAAGCAACTATGGGGTGATGTTTGTATGCCTACTAAAATATAGTTTGGAGGAAGTTTGAGAGCCATATCTGGGAAGCTTACAGTCACTTAGAGAAAGCAGCTCTCGGGGGTGTTTCGTAGGCCTGCTAAACTCTATTTTCAATGAAGTGTTAGAATAATATATGTGAACTCAGTGAAAGCAACGTTGTGGTTGTGGTTCCTAGGCATACTAACCTGTAATTTGGAAGAAGCAAGAGAATCACATGTAGAACCGCTTACATTCCGGCACCGAATGCAACTATGGGGTGGTGTTTTGTAGGCTTGCAAAACTCTAGTTTGGACGAAGTTTGAGAGTCATATATAGGAAAGTTTACAGTCACGTAGAGAAAGCAACTCTCTGGGTGTGGAATGTAGAGTTATTTTGGTTGAAATAGAGTTATTTTGGTTGAAGTGTGAGAGTCATATATGGGAACGCTTACATTCACTCAGAGAAAACAACGTTTGGGTGGTGGTTTGTAGGGCATACTAAACTGTAGTTTGGAAGAAGTACGAGAGTCCTAATAGGAACACTTACATTCACGCAGAGAAAGCACTTATGGCGTCAGGTTTTGTAGGCATGCTAAACTGCAGTTTGGAAGAAGTTGGAGAACCTTATACAGGAAAGATTACCGTCACCTAGGGAAAGCAACTCTCGGGAGATTTTTTTGTACACATGCTAAACTCTAATTTGGATGAAGTGTGAGAGTCAAACATGGGACCGCTTACATTCCCTCAGAGAAACAACACTGGGGTGGTTTTTGTAGGCATACTAAATAGTTTGGAAGAAGTACGAGAATGATATTTGGGAACGCTTACATTCACACAGAGAAAGCAACTACGGGGTGGTGTTTTGTAAGCATGCTATAGTTTGGAAGAAGTTCTAAACCTGAACAGTCACTTAGAGAAAGCAACTCTTGGTGGGTGATTTTTAGGTCTGCTAAATTGTATTTTGAAAGAAGTACCAGAGTCATATATACTAATGCTTACATTCATGCAAAGAAAAAACCATGGGGTGATGTTTTGTGGGCATGTTAACCTGTAGTTTGGAAGAAGTTGGAGAGTCTTATTTAGGAAAGCTTACAGTCACCTAGAGAAAGCAACTCTCGGGAGAGCCTTTCTTGGCCTGCTAAACTCTACTTTGCATCAATTGTGAGAGTCAAACATGGGAATGCTTTCATTCATTCAGAGAACGCAACGTTTGGGTGGTGGTTTGTAGGCATTCTAAACTGTATTTTGGAGGAAGTACGAGAGTCATGTATATGAACGCTTACATTCAGGCAGAGAAAGCAACTCTGGGGTCGTATTTTGTTGGCATGCTAAACTGTGGTTTGGAAGAAGTTCGAGAGTCTTATATAGGAAAGATTACAGTGACACAGAGAAAACAACTCTCGGAAGTTTATTGGTAGGCCTGCTAAACTCTAACTTGGATGAAATGTGAGAACGCTTGCATTCATTCACTCAGAGAAGGAAACATCGTGATGGTTTGAAGGCATAATAACTGTAGTTGGGAAGAAGTAGGAGAGTCATATATATGAACCGTTACATTCACGCAGAGAACGCAACTGTGGGGTGGCGATGTATGCATGTTAATCTGTAGTTTGGAGGAAGTGCGAGAGTCATATCTGGGGAAAATTACAGTCACTTAGAGAAAGGAACAATCTTGGGCTGGTTTGTAGATCTGCTAAATTCTATTTGGGAAACAGAGTGTGAGTCATATATGGGAACGCTTATGTTCACTCAGAGAAAGCAACCACGGTGTGGTGTTTTGTTGGCATGGTGTAGTTTGAAAGAAGCTGGAGATTCTTATATAGGAAAGTTTACAGTCACCTAGAGAAAGCAACTCACGGGGTGTTGTTTGTAGGCCTGCTAAACTCTAATTTAGATGAAGTGAGAGAGGCATATATATGAACGCTTATATTGATGCAGAGAAAGCAACTATGGGGTGGTGTTTTGTAGGCATGCTAAAATATAATTTGGAAGAAGTTCGAAAACAGTCACTTAGAGAAAGCCACTCTCGGCGGTTGATTTTTCGGTGTGCTAAATTGTATTTTGAAAGAAGTACCAGAGTCATATATACAAACGCTTACATTCATGCAGAGAAAGCAACTGTGGGGTGGTGTTTTCTAGGCATGCTAAACTCTAGTTTGGACGAAGTTTGAGAATCACATATAAGAAAGCTTAGAGTCGCTAAAGCAAATCTCTGGGTGTGGAATGTAGGCGTGCCAAACTCTATTTTGGTTTCAGAGTGAGAGTCATATATGGGAAGGCTTACATTCACTCAGAGAAAGCAACGATGGTGTGGTGGTTTGTAGGCATACTGAACCCTAGTTTGGAAGAAGTAGGAGAATGATATATGGGAACGCTTACATTCATGCAGAGAAAGCAATTATGGGGTGGCTTTTTTGTAGCCATGCAAATCTCTATTTTGCAAGAAGTTAAAGAGTAATATATAGGAAAGCGTACCGTCATTTATAGAAACCAACTTTCGGGGGATGGTTTGTAGGCCTGCAAAACTCTACTTTGGAAGAAGGGGGAGAGTCATATGGGGGACTGGGTACATTCACTCGGAGAAATCAACGATGGGGTTGTGGTTTGTAGGCATACTAAACTCTAGTTTGGAAGAAGGACGAGAATCATATATAGGAACGCTTACATTCATGCAGAGAAAGCAACTATGGAGTGATGTTTGTATGCCTACTAAACGATAGTTTGGAGGATGCTCGAGAGTCATATCTGGAAAGCTTACAGTCATTTAGAGAAAGCAACTCTCTGGGGGTGGTTCGTAGGCCTGCTAAACTCTATTTTCAATGAAGTGTTAGAATCATATGCAGGAACGCTTACATTCACTCAGAGAAAGCAACGTTGGGGTGGCCGTTTTTGAGCATACTAAACTCTACTTTGGAAGAGGTACGAGAGACATAAATACGAACGCTTACATTAACACAGAGAAAGCAAATACGGGGTGCTGTAGTGCAGGCATGCTAAACTATAGATTGGAAGAAGTTCGAAAGCTGACAGTCACTTAGAGAAAGCAACTCTTGGCGGGTGATTTTTAGGTCTGCTAAATTGTATTTTGAAAGACGTACCAGAGTCATATATACAAACGCTTACATTCATGCAGAGAAAGAAACTATGGGGTGACGTGTTGTTGGCATGCTAAACTGCAGTTTGAAAGGAGTTCCAGAGCGTTATATAGGATAGCTTACAGTCACCTAGAGAAAACAACACTCGGGACAGCTTTGCAAGCCTCTAAACACTAATTAGCAGCAATTGTGAGAGTCAAATATGGGAACGCTTACATTCACGGAGAGAACACAACGTTTGGGTGGTGGTTTGTAGGCATAATAACTGTAGTTCGGAAGAAGTAGGAGAGTCATATATATGAACAGTTACATTCACGCAGAGAAAGAAACTGTTGGGTGGTGTATGTACGCATGTTAATCTATACTTTGGAGGAAGTTTGAGAGTCATATTCGGGGAAAATTACAGTCACATAGCTAAATCAACCATCGGGGACTGGTTTGTAGGTCTGCTAAATTATATTTTGGAAAAAGTGATTCATATAAGGGAATTCTTATGTTCACTCAGAGAAAGCAACGATGCGGTGGTGTATTGTTGGCATGCTAAACTTTAGTTTGGAAGAAGTTCGAGAGTTTTACATAGGAAAGCTTACATTCACCTAGAGAAAGCAACTCTCAGGATGTGGTTTATAGGCCTGGTGAACTCTAATTTGGATCAAGTGTGAGAGTCATACATACGAGTTCCAAAATACAGTTTAGTATGCCTACAAACCACCAGCCTAACATTGGTTTCTCTGAGTGGATATAGGCCTTCCCTTATATGAATCTCGGACTGCTTTCAAAATGCAATTTGCCTGACCTACAAAACACCGCCCGAGAGTTGCTTTCTCTCACTATAAGCTTTCCTATATATGACTTTGGAACATAATTTAGCATGCCAACAAAAGGCCACCCCATAGTTTGCGTGAATGTAAGCGTTCCTATGCATCACGCTCGTACTTCTTCCAAAGTATAGTACACCTACCAACCACCTCCCCAACGTTGCTTTTTCTGAGTGAATGTAAGCATTCTTTTATTCTCGTACTTCCTCCAAACTCCAGTTTAGTGTGACTAAAAACCACCACCGCAACCCTGCTTTCTCTGAGTGAATGTTAGCGTTCCCGTTTATGATTCACACTTCATCCAAAATAGAATTTAGCAGAACTACAAACCGGCCCCCAAGGGATGCTTTCTCTGTGAGACTGTAAGCTTTCCTATTACTCTTAACTTCTTCGCAACTAGAGATTTGCATGCCTACAAAACACCACCCCATAGTTGCCCTCTCTGCGTGAATGTAAGCACTCACATATATGACTCTGCTACTTCTTCCAAAATACAGTTTAGTATGCTTACAAACAACCACCCAAAAGTTAAGTTCTCTGAGAGAATGTTAGCGTTCCCATGTATGACAGTCACAAATGGTGCAAGGTAGAGTTTAGCAGGCTTACAAACAATCTCTCGAAAGTTGCTTCCTCTAGCGGACAGTAAGCTTTCCTATAAAAGACTGTCGAACTTTTTCGAAACTACATTTCAGCACGCCAACAAAACATCACCACATAGTTTTTCTCAGCATAAATGTAACAGATTTTATATATGACTCTGGTACTTCTTTCAAAATACAATTTAGCACACCTCAAAATCAACCGCCGAGAGTTGCATTCTCTGTCACTGTCAGCTTTCGAACTTCTTCCAAATTATATTTTATCATGCCTACAAAACACCACCCCATAGTTGCTTTCTCTGCGTCCATATAAGCGTTCATATATATGACTCTCGTACTTCTTCCAAACTGGAGTTAGTATACCTACAAACCGGCACCCAAATTTACCTTTCTCTGAGTGAATGAAGCGTATCCATGTATGCCTCTTTCACTTCATCCAAATTAGAGTTTAGCGGCCCACAAACCACCTCCTGTGAGTTGCTTTCTCTAGGTGACTATAAACTTTCCTATATAAGACTCTCGAACTTCTTCCAAACTACAGTTTAGCATGCCAACAATACAGCGCCCCATCGTTGATTTCTCTGAGTGAACATAAGCGTTCCCATATATGACTCTCACTCTTCTTCCAAAATAGAATTTAGCAGACCTACACAACACCCGATGGTTCCAATTCTCTAGGTGACTCTAATTTTTCCCACATATGGCTCTCGAGCTTCCTCCAAACTAGATTATGATGATTACATAGGCCACCCCACAGTTGCTTTCTCTTCGTGAATGTAACCGTTCATATATGACTCTCCTACTTCTTTTGAACTACAGCATTTATTCCTACAAACCATCACGACAACGTTCTTTCTCTGAGTGAATGCAAGCGTTCCTGCATATGATTCTAACACTTCATTGAAAATAGAGTTTAGCAGGCCTACGAACCACCCCCAGAGAGTTGCTTTCTCTAAATGACTGTAAGCTTTCCAGATATGACTCTTGAGCATCCTCCAAACTATCGTTTAGTAGGCATACAAACATCACTCCATAGTTGCTTTCTCTGCATGAATGTAAGCGTTCCTATATATGATTCTCGTCCTTCTTCCAAACTAGAGTTTAGTATGCCTACAAACCACAACCCCATCGTTGATTTCTCCGAGTGAATGTACCCAGTCCCCCATATGATTCTCCCCCTTCTTCCAAAGTAAAGTTTTGTAGGCCTACAAACCATCCCCCAAAAGTTGGTTTCTATAAATGACGGTACGCTTTCCTATATATTTCTCTTTAACTTCTTGCAAAATAGAGATTTGCATGGCTACAAAAAAGCCACCCCATAATTGCTTTCTCTGCATGAATGTAAGCGTTCCCATATATCATTCTCCTACTTCTTCCAAACTAGAGTTCAGTATGCCTGCAAACCACCACACCATCGTTGCTTTCTCTGAGTGAATGTAAGCCTTCCCATATATGACTCTCACTCCGAAACCAAAATAGAGTTTAGCACGCCTACATTCCACACCCAGAGATTTGCTTTAAGCGACTCTAAGCTTTCTTATATGTGATTCTCAAACTTCGTCCAAACTAAAGTTTAGCACGCCTAGAAAACACCACCCCACAGTTCCTTTCTCTGCATGAATGTAAGCGTTTGAATATATGACACTGGTACTTCTTTCAAAATACAATTTAGCAGACCTAAAAATCCACCGCCAAGAGTTGCTTTCTCTAAATGACTGTCTGCTTTCGAACTTCTTCCAAATTATATTTTAGCAGGCCTACAAAACACCACCCCATAGTTGCTTTCTCTGCGTCCATATAAGCGTTCATATATATCACTCTAGTACTTCTTCCAAACTGGAGTTAGTATACCTACAAACCGGCACCCCAATTTACCTTTCTCTGAGTGAATGAAGCGTATCCATGTATGCCTGTTTCACTTCATCCAAATTAGAGTTTAGCGGCCTACAAACCACTTCCTGTGAGTTGCTTTCTCTAGGTGACTGTAAACTTTCCTATATAAGACTCTCGAACTTCTTCCAAACTACAGTTTAGCATGCCAACAATACAGCGCCCCATCGTTGATTTCTGTGAGTCAACATAAGCGTTCCCATCTATGACTCTCACTCTTTTTCCAAAATAGAATTTAGCAGACCTACACACCAGCCCAAGATGGTTCCTTTCTCTAAATGACTCTAATTTTCCCCAGATATGACTCTCGAACTTCCTCCAAACTACAGATTATGATGATTACATACGCCACCCCACAGTTGCTTTCTCTGCGTGAATGTAACCGTTCATATATGACTCTCCTACTTCTTCGAACTACAGTTGTTATTCCTACAAACCACCACGACAAAGTTCTTTCTCTGAGTGAATGCAAGCGTTCTCACACTTCATCCAAATTACAGTTTAGCAGACCTACCAACAAACTACAGAGAGTTGTTTTCTCTGTGTCACTGTAATCTTTCCTATATAAGGCTCTCGAACTTCTTCCAAACCACAGTTTAGCATGCCAACAAAATACGACCCCAGAGTTGCTTTCTCTGCGTGAATGTAAGCATTCGTATATATGACTCTCCTACTTCCTCCAAAATACAGTTTAGAATGCTTACAAACCACCATCCAAACGTTGCGTTCTCTGAGTGAATGTAAGCGTTCCCATGTTTGACTCTCACAATTGATGCAAATTAGAGTTTAGCACGCTTAGAAACAATCTGCCGAGAGTTACTTTCTCTAGGTGACTGTAAGCTTTCTTATATAAGACTCGCGAACTTCTTCCAAACTACAGTTTAGCATGCCAACGAAACACTGCCCCATCGTTGATTTCTCTGAGTGAACATAAGCGTTCCCACATATGACTTTCACTCTTCTTCCAAAATAGAATTTAGCAGATCTACAAAACGGCCCCCGATGGTTGCTTTCTCTAAGTGACTGCAATTTTCCCCAGATATGACTCTCGAACTTCCTCCAAAGTATAGATTAACATGCGTACATACACCACCCAACAGTTTCTTTCTCTGCGTGAATGTAACCGTTCATATATATGACTCTCCTACTTCTTCCGAACTACAGTTATTATGCCTACAAACCACCACCCAAACGTTGTGTTCTCTCCGTGAAGGTAAGCGTTCCCATGTTTGACTCTCACAATTGCTGCTAATTAGTGTTTAGAGGCTTGCAAAGCTGTCCCGAGTGTTGTTTTCTCTATGTGACTGTAAGCTATCCTATATAACACTCTGGAACTCCTTTCAAACTGCAGTTTAGCATGCCAAAAACACATCACCCCATAGTTTCTTTCTCTGCATGAATGTAAGCGTTTGTATATGACTCTGGTACGTCTTTCAAAATACAATTTAGCAGACCTAAAAATCACCCGCCAAGAGTTGCTTTCTCTAAGTGACTGTCAGCTTTCGAACTTCTTCCAATCTATAGTTTAGCATGCCTGCACTACAGCACCCCGTATTTGCTTTCTCTGTGTTAATGTAAGCGTTCGTATTTATGTCTCTCGTACCTCTTCCAAAGTAGAGTTTAGTACGCTCAAAAACGGCCACCCCAACGTTGCTTTCTCTGAGTGAATGTAAGCGTTCCTGTATATGATTCTAACACTTCATTGAAAATAGAGTTTAGCAGGCCTACGAACCACCCCCAGAGAGTTGCTTTCTCTAAATGACTGTAAGCTTTCCAGATATGACTCTCGAACATCCTCCAAACTATCGTTTAGTAGGCATACAAACATCACTCCATAGTTGCTTTCTCTGCATGAATGTAAGCGTTCCTATATATGATTCTCGTCCTTCTTCCAAACTAGAGTTTAGTATGCCTACAAACCACAACCCCATCGTTGATTTCTCCGAGTGAATGTACCCAGCCCCCCATATGACTCTCCCCCTTCTTCCAAAGTAGAGTTTTGCAGGCCTACAAACCATCCTCCGAAAGTTGGTTTCTATAAATGATGGTACGCTTTCCTATATATTACTCTTTAACTTCTTGCAAAATAGAGATTTGCATGGCTACAAAAAAGCCACCCCATAATTGCTTTCTCTGCATGAATGTAAGCGTTCCCATATATCATTCTCCTACTTCTTCCAAACTAGGGTTCAGTATGCCTACAAACCACCACACCATCGTTGCTTTCTCTGAGTGAATGTAAGCCTTCCCATATATGACTCTCACTCTGAAACCAAAATAGAGTTTGGCACGCCTACATTCCACACCCAGAGATTTGCTTTAGCGACTCTAAGCTTTCTTATATGTGATTCTCAAACTTCGTCCAAACTAGAGTTTAGCATGCCTAGAAAACACCACCCCACAGTTGCTTTCTCTGCATGAATGTAAGCGTTTGTATATATGACTCTGGTACTTCTTTCAAAATACAATTTAGCACACCGAAAAATCAACCGCCGAGAGTGGCTTTCTCTAAGTGACTGTTTTCGAACTTCTTCCAAATTATATTTTAGCATGCCTACAAAACACCACCCCATAGTTGCTTTCTCTGCATCAATATAAGCGTTCATATATATGCCTCTCTCACTTCATCTAAATTAGAGTTTAGCAGGCCTACAAACAACACCCCGTGAGTTGCTTTCTCTAGGTGACTGTAAACTTTCCTATATAAGAATCTCCAGCTTCTTTCAAACTACACCATGCCAACAAAACACCACACCGTGGTTGCTTTCTCTGAGTGAACATAAGCGTTCCCATATATGACTCACACTCTGTTTCCCAAATAGAATTTAGCAGATCTACAAACCAGCCCAAGATTGTTCCTTTCTCTAAGTGACTGTAATTTTCCCCAGATATGACTCTCGCACTTCCTCCAAACTACAGATTAACATGCATACATCGCCACCCCACAGTTGCGTTCTCTGCGTGAATGTAACGGTTCATATATATGACTCTCCTACTTCTTCCCAACGACAGTTATTATGCCTTCAAACCATCACCATGTTTCTTTCTCTGAGTGAATGAATGCAAGCGTTCTCACATTTCATCCAAGTTAGAGTTTAGCAGGCCTACCAATAAACTTCCGAGAGTTGTTTTCTCTGTGTCACTGTAATCTTTCCTATATAAGACTCTCGAACTTCTTCCAAACCACAGTTTAGCATGCCAACAAAATACGACCCCAGAGTTGCTTTCTCTGCCTGAATGTAAGCGTTCATATACATGACTCTCGTACTTCCTCCAAAATACAGTTTAGAATGCCTACAAACCACCACCCAAACGTTGCGTTCTCTGAATGAATGAAAGCATTCCCATGTTTGACTCTCACAATTGATGCAAAGTAGAGTTTAGCAGGCCAAGAAAGGCTCTCCCGAGAGTTGCTTTCTCTAGGTGACTGTAAGCTTTCCTAAATAAGACTCTCCAACTTCTTCCAAACTACAGGTTAACATGCCCACAAAACATCACCCCATGGTTTTTTCTTTGCATGAATGTAAGCATTAGTATATATGACTCTGGTACTTCTTTCAAAATACAATTTAGCAGACCTAAAAATCACCCACCAAGAGTTGCTTTCTCTAAGTGACTGTTCAGGTTTAGAACTTCTTCCAAACTATAGCATGCTTACAAAACACCACCCCGTAGTTGCTTTCTCTGTGTGAATGTAAGCGTTCCCAAATATCATTCTCGTACTTCTTCCAAACTATTTAGTATGCCTACAAAAACCACCCCAGTGTTGTTTCTCTGAGGGAATGTAAGCGGTCCCATGTTTGACTCTCACACTTCATCCAAATTAGAGTTTAGCATGTGTACAAAAAAATCTCCCGAGAGTTGCTTTCCCTAGGTGACGGTAATCTTTCCTGTATAAGGTTCTCCAACTTCTTCCAAACTGCAGTTTAGCATGCCTACAAAACCTGACGCCATAAGTGCTTTCTCTGCGTGAATGTAAGTGTTCCTATATAGGACTCTCGTACTTGTTCCAAACTACAGTTTAGTATGCCCTACAAACCACCACCCAAACGTTGTTTTCTCTGAGTGAATGTAAGCGTTCCCATATATGACTCTCACACTTCAACCAAAATAACTCTATTTCAACCAAAATAACTCTACATTCCACACCCAGAGAGTTGCTTTCTCTACGTGACTGTAAACTTTCCTATATATGACTCTCAAACTTCGTCCAAACTAGAGTTTTGCAAGCCTACAAAACACCACCCCATAGTTGCATTCGGTGCTGGAATGTAAGCGGTTCTACATGTGATTCTCTTGCTTCTTCCAAATTACAGGTTAGTATGCCTAGGAACCACAACCACAACGTTGCTTTCACTGAGTTCCCATATATTATTCTAACACTTCATTGAAAATAGAGTTTAGCAGGCCTACGAAACACCCCCGAGAGCTGCTTTCTCTAAGTGACTGTAAGCTTCCCAGATATGGCTCTCGAACTTCCTCCAAACTATATTTTAGTAGGCATACAAACATCACCCCATAGTTGCTTTCTCTGCGTGAAGGTAAGCGTTCCTATATACGATTCTCGTACTTCTTCCAAACTAGAGTTGACTATGCCTACAAATCACAATCCCATCGTTGATTTCTCTGAGTGAATGCACGCGGTCCCCAATATGACTCTCCCCCACTTCCAAACTGGAGTTTTGCAGGTGTACAAAACATCCCCCGAGAGTTGGTTTCTATGACTATACCCTTTCCTATATATTACTCCTTAAATTCTTCCAAACTAGAGATTAGCATGGCTACAAAAACGCCACCCCATAATTGCTTTCTCTACGTGAATGTAAGCGTTCCCATATATCATTCTCCTACTTCTTCCAAACTAGAGTTTAGTATGCCTACAAACCACCACGCCGTCGTTGCTTTCTCTGAGGGAATGTAAGCCTTCCCATATATGACTCTCACTCTTAAACCAAAATAGAGTTTTGCAGGCCTATATTCCACACCCAGAGATTTGCTTTCTCTAAGTGACTCTAAGCTTTCTTATATGTGATTCTCAAACTTCGTCCAAACTAGAGTTTAGCATGCCTATAAAACACCACCCCATAGTTACTTTCAGTGCGTCAAAATGTATGTGCTCCTATATGTGATTCTCGTGCTTCTTCCAAACTGCAGTTTAGTAAGCCTACAAACAACCCCATCGTTGCTTTCTCTGAGTGAATGTAAGCGTTCTCATTTATGATTCTCACACTTCAACCAAAACAGGGTTTTGCAGGCCTACAAACCACCCGCCAAGACTTGCTTTTTCAAAGTGGCTGTTACCTTTCCTATATAGGACTCTGGAACTTCTCCCAAGCTAGACTTTAACATGTCTACCTGACACTACTCCGTAGTTGCTCTCGCTGTGTGAATGTAAGCGTTCCTATATATGAGTCTTGTACCTCTTCTTAACTAGCATCTGGCATGCCAAAATAACACTCCTCCATAGTTGCTTTCTTTGAGTCAATGTAAACATTCCTATATATGTCTCTCGCACTTCTTCCAAACTAGAGTTAAGTCTACAAACCAATCCCCGACAGCTGTTTTCTCTGAATGAATTTAAGCGTTCCTATATATGACTATGGCACTTCCTCCAAACTAGAGTTTAGCAAGCCTACACTCCACCCCTGTTCGTTGCTTTCTCTAAGTTACTGTAAGCTTTCCTATACATGGCTCTCGAAATTTTCCAAACTAGAGTTAGCATGCCTACTATACACCTACACATAATTGCTTTGTCTGAGTGAATATAAGCCTTCCTATACATGACTGTCGCACTTTTTCCAAATTAGAGTGTAGCCAGCCTGGAAAGCACCCCTTATAGTTGCTTTCATTGAGTGAATGTTAACATTCCTATGTAAGACCTTCGCAACTTTTCCAATCTAAGATTTTAGCAATGCTACACATCCCCCGCCGAGAGTTCCTATACATAACTGTCCTCTTTTTCCAAGCTAGAGTTTAGGAAGCCTAGAATCCGTCCCCCCGTAGACGCTTTATGTGAACGTAAACGTTCCTATATATGACTCTCACCTTCCTCCAAACTAGAGCTTAGCAAGCCTACAAAACAACTCCCTATAATTGCTTTCTCTGAATGAATGATATCGTTCCTATATAAGACTCTCAAACTTCTTCCAAACCAGAGTTTAACAAGCCAAAAAAGCACCCCCCATAGATGCTTCCTCTAACTCAAAGCTAATATTCCTACATATGATTCAGCTTCTTCATCCAAACTAGAGTAAGGCAAGCCTACAAATCACACACCAATAGTTGCTTTCTATAAGTAAATGTAAGCGTCCTTATATATGACTATAGCAATTCTTCCAAACTGGAGTTTAGCAAGCCTACAGACCCCAGGACTCCACTCCATAGTACCCTGGGCATTGGCGCCTGCCTGTCATGCAGGACATAGGGGCGGACCCTCATCTCAGACACGGCATTGGTGGATTGTAGGCTTTTTTTTAAGTTTTTGAATTGAAGAACTCTGAGAATTGGAATTCGGTTTAGGTTAAGGTTAGGTGTTAGGGACTAGGATTAGGTTTAGGGGTTAGGGTTTTAGGTTAGAATTAAGATTAGGATTACTGTTAGGGTTAGAGAATAGGATTATGTTTAGTGGTTGGGTTTAGGTTTACGGTGAGAGGCAAGAGTAAGGGTCAGGGATTAGGGTTACTGTTAGGAGTTAGATTCAGGGCTTACTAGGGGTTTGGTTTAGTGATAGGGTTCGGGCTTACGTTTAACGGTGTGTGTTAGGGCACGGGCCCCGTCTAATGTACGGGGCACTGTGGGGGTGGAGCAAGGCTGCGACCACACTTCATCTTACCCTGGGTGTTGGGCTTCAACTGTCACGCAGGACAAAGGCAGAGGCTCATCAAACGCATGGTTAGGATTAAGGTTTAAGGTTAGCGTCAGGGTTGAGGGTTAGGGTGAGGGTTAACAGTTAGAGTTAGGGTAAGGGGGTTAGGGATAGGGTTAGGGTTAAGAGTCAGGTGTATAGTTCAGGTTTAAGGTTAGCATTAGAGGGTAGGGTTAGTGTAACTGTAGGTCAGTGTTGGGGTTAGATCTCTAGGCATTAGGGTAAAGGTTAGGGTTAAGGTTAAGAGTTAGGGTTAAGTTTAATGGTTAAGGATTGGGATTAGGGTTGAGGGTTAGGGTTAAGGTTATGGGTAATGACTAAGGATCAAAGGTTAGGGTTATTTTTAGGCGTAGGGTTAGGGTAAGGTGTTAGGGTTAGTGTTAGTGTTGTTGGTAGGGTTAAGGTTAGGGTTGGCGTTTCAGAATTAGGGATTAGGTGTTATGGTTATAGCTAGGAGTTAGGGTTAGAATTACACTATGGGGCTTGTTCTCAGGGTGTGATGCATTAACGTTAGGATAAGGGGTTAAAGTTAAGGTTACGGTGAGGTTTACGTGTTAAGGTGAGCAGTAGGATCAGGGTTAGGTGTTATGTTCTGGGTTAGGGTTATGGGTGAGGGGTAGGGTTTATCCTTAGGGCACGGGCCCTGTATGCACTAGGAGGCGAAGTTAGGGGTCTGTGATGGTCGCTGGGAACCCACTCTATCGTACGCAGTGTATGGGCCTCTGGGTTTCATGCAGGACACTGTGGCAGAGCCGGCTTTCATGCATGGCTTAGTAGGATTGTAGGCTTTCAAAACTCTGAGAAAGCAAGAAGTCTGAGAATTAGATTTCGGGTTAGGATTACAGCACGGTTTAGGGATGAAGATTAGTGGTTAGGGTGAGGGCTTAGGGTTAGGGGTTAGGGTTAGGTTTAGGTTTGCTGGTAGGGTGAAGGTTAGGGTTGACGTTTTAGAATTAGGGATGAGGTGTTACGGTTATGACTATGGTTTAGGATTAGAATTACGGGATAGGGCTTCTTCTCAAGGTTTTATGCATTCACATTAAGTTAAGGGGCTAAGTTAGGGTTACGGGGAGGTTTATGTTTTAAGGTGAGCAATAGGATCAGGGTTAGGTGTTATGTTCAGGGTGAGGGTTATCTGTTAGGGGTAGTGTTTATACTTAGCGTACAGGCCCTGTCTGCACTGGGCGGGGGGCGGGGGTTAGGGGGATGGGATTGTCCCCGGGAACCCACTCTATCGTATGCTGGGTATGGGCTCCTGGGTTTCATGCAGGACACAGTGGCAGAGCCCCCTTTTACTCATGGCAGGGGAGGATTGTAGGCTTTCTAAACTCTGAGAAAGCAAGAACTCTGAGAATTAGATTTAGGGGTAGGATTCTGGTAATGTTTAGGGATGAAGATTAGTGTCAGGGTGGGGTCTTGGTTTAGGGGTTGGGGTTAAAGGTTAGTGTTAGGTTTAACAGTTACAGTTAGGTTTACGGTTAAGTCTCAGGGATAGGGTTAAGGTTTGGGTTTAGCATTTGGCACAGGGGTAGGCTTCAGTGTTAGCTTCATGGTTAAAGATTAGGAGTAGGGTTAGTGTGAGGGTTAAGGGTAAGGGTCATGATTAAGGGTTCAGGTTGGGGTTAGGCTTAGGTTTCGGGTTAGGGGTTAGGGTTAGGCTTAGGGTCAAGGGTTAGGATTAGGGTTAAGTGTTGGACTTAGGGTTGGGGTTTAGTGTTAAGTTTATCGTTAAGGATTAGGGTTAGGGTCAGGGTTAAATGTTTGGGTGCGGGTAATGGTTAGGGTCAGGGTTAAGGTTTATGGATAGGGTTAGTGTTAAGGGTTTACGGGTAGGTTTAGGGTTCAGGGTTAGAGTTAGCATTAGGGCTTAAGGTTAGGATTAGGTGGTAGGTTAGATTTAGGGTTAGATCTAGGCGTTAGAGTAAGGGTTAAGAGATAGGGTTAGGTTTAATGCTTAGGATTAGGGTTAGGGTTTGGGGTTAAAGCAAGTGTTAGGGGTTAGGTTTAAGGATCAAAGGTTAGTGTTATTTTTAGCTGTAGTGTTAGGGTTAGGGATAAGGGATAAGGTTGGCGTGAAGGTTTTTCTTACTGTTAGGGTTAAGGGTCATGCTTAGATTAAAGGTTAAGGTTAGGGTCAGTGTTAAGGTTTAGGGTGAGGGTTAACGGTTACGGTAAAGGTTAAGCGTTAGTGTTAGGGATTAGCGATTAAGGTTTTTGGTAAGTGTTAGGGTTAGGAGTTAGTGTTTTATGAAGGGGTATGGTTAGAATTAGGATTGGGGTTAGTGTTAGGGTTAGGTTTCGGGGTTAGGTTTAGGGTAAAAGGATAGGATTAGGGTTAAGGGTTGGGCTCAGGTTTAGGGTTAAAGTTTAGTGTTAGGGTTAATGTTTAGTGTTATGGTCCAGTTTAAGTGTTAGGGTGAGGGTTAACGGTTAGGATTAGGCTTAGAGGTTGGGGATATAGTGAGGGTTCAGTGTTAGGGTTAGGTTTAGGGTTCAGGGTTAGGGTTAGCTGTAGGGGTTATGGTTAGGGTTAGGTGTTAGGTTAGTGTCAGGGTTAGGTCTAGTCGTGAGGGTAAGGTTTAGGGTTAGCTTTAAGAGCTAGGGTTAGGTTGAATGGATAGGATTAGGATTAGGGTTAAGGGTTAGGGTAAGGCTTAGGGGTTAGGGTGAAGGGTTAAGGGTTTTTGTTAGGCATAGCGTTGGGGTTAGAAGTAACTGTTACTGTCAGTGTTAGGGTTGTAGGCAGGGTTACGGTTAGAGTTAGCGGTTTAGAATTAGGGTTAGGGATTAGGTGTTACAGTGATGACTAGGAGACAGGGTTAGAATTATGGGATAGGGGTTGTTCTCAGGGAATGGGTTATGCACTAACGTTAGGATAAGAGGTTAAAGTTAGGCTCACGGTGAGGTTTCCGTGTTAAGGGGAGAAATAGGAACAGGGTTAGGTGTTATGTTCAGGGTGAGGGATATCTGTTACAGGTATTGTTTATGCTTAGCGCACGGGCCCTGTCTGCCTTAGGCGGGGGTGGGGGGAGGTTAGGGGGCTGGGATTGTCACCAGGATCCCACTGTATCGGACTCTGGGTATGGGCCCGTGGATTTCATGCAGGACACAGTTGTAGAGCCTCCTTTCACGCATGGCATGGGAGGATTGCAGGCTTTCTAAACTCTAAGAAAGTAAGAAGTCTGAGAATTAGATTTAGGGTTAGGATTCTGGTTAGGGTTAAGGATGAAGTTTAGTGTTAGGGTGAGGGCTTAGGGTTAGGGATTAGGGTTAGGGTTAAAGGTTACTCTTAGGTTTAACGGTTACAGTTCGGTTTAGGGTTGAGGTTTACGGTTAGGGTTAAGATGAGGGGTTAGGGTTTGGTATAGGGTTAGGGTTAGGTACAGGGTTAGGGTTAAGTGTTAGGTTTCGGGTTGAAGATTAGGATTAGGGTTAGGATTAAAGGTTAGCGTGAGAGTTAACGGTTAGGGTTAAGGTTAAGAGTTAGGGTTAGGGTTTAGGTTTAGGGTTAAGGGTTAGGGTTAGTTTTAGGGTTCGAGTTATGTGTTAGGGTTTGTGTTAGAGGTTAGGGTTAGGTTTACTGTCCACGGTTAGGGTTACGTTTAGGGGTTAGCATTAGGGTTAAGGTTTAGGTATAGGGTAAGGTTCTAGAGTTAGTGTTGGGCTTTAGGCTCGGGGCTTAGGTTCAGGGTCAGGGGTTAGGGTTGGTGGTAGGGCTTAGATTTATCAGTCAGTTTAAGGGCACAGGACCTGGTTAATCTACGGTGAGAGGGGTGCGGTCGGAATCATCACGAAAGCACAACATCATTCCCTGGGCCCTGGGACAAGACCTACATGCAGGACTCAGGCGGAGCCTCATCTCACACATGGCATGGCTGTATTGTAGGCTTGCTTCACTCTGGAATGGAAGTAGTGTGAGAATTAGGGTTAGGGTTGGGGTTAGGGGTTTCGAGTTAGGGGTTAGGTTTGGAGTCAGGGTTAGGTGCTAGGGATTAGTGGTTAGGGTTAGAGTTAGTGTTACGGGTTAGGTGTTAAGTCTGGTTTAGGGGGCCAGGGTAAGGTTTAGGTTTGGAGTTAGCGTTAGGTTTAGGCGTTAGGGTTAAGGGATAGGGTTAGGGTTAAGGGTTAGCTTTAGGGTTAGGGTTCAGGTTTAGGGTTAGGGTCAGGGTTAAGGGTTAGGGTGAGGTTTAACAGTTAGGGTTAGGGTTAGGGGGTTAGGGATAGGTTTAGGGTTAAGGGTCAGGTGTATGGTTCAGGTTTAAGGTTAGCGTTAGGGGCTTAGGGTTAGTCTTAACTGTAGGTCAGCGTGGGGGTTAGATCTCTAGGCATTAGGGTAAAGGTCAGGGTTAGGGTTAAGAGTTATGGTTATGTTTAATGGTTAGGATTGGGATTAGGGTTAAGAGTTAGGGTTAAGGTTAGGGGTTATGACTAAGGATCAACGGTTAGGGTTATTTTTAGGTGTAGGGTTAGCGTAAGGGGTTATGGTTAGTGTTAGTGTTGTTGGTAGGGTTAAGGTTAGGGTTGGTGTTTCAGAATTAGGGATTAGGTGTTATGGTTATGGCTAGGAGTTAGGGTTAGATTTACGGTATAGGTCTTGTTCTCAGGGTGTCATGCATTAACGTTAAGATAAGGGCTTAAAGTTAGGGTTACGGTGAGCTTTACCTGTTAAGGTGAGCAGTAGGATCAGGGTTAGGTGTTATGTTCTGGGTTAGGGTTATGGGTGAGGGGTAGGGTTTATCCTTAGGGCACGGGCCCTGTATGCACTAGGAGGCGAAGTTAGGGGTCTGTGATGGTCGCTGGGAACCCACTCTATCGTACGCAGTGTATGGGCCTCTGGGTTTCATGCAGGACACTGTGGCAGAGCCGGCTTTCATGCATGGCTTAGTAGGATTGTAGGCTTTCAAAACTCTGAGAAAGCAAGAAGTCTGAGAATTAGATTTCCGGTTAGGATTACGGCACGGTTTAGGGATGAAGATTAGTGGTTAGGGTGAGGGCTTAGGGTTAGGGGTTAGGGTTAGGGTTAGGGTTGCTGGTAGGGTGAAGGTTAGGGTTGACGTTTTAGAATTAGGGATGAGGTGTTACGGTTATGACTATGGTTTAGGATTAGAATTACGGGATAGGGCTTCTTCTCAAGGTGTTATGCATTCACGTTAAGTTAAGGGGCTAAATTAGGGTTTCGGGGAGGTTTATGTTTTAAGGTGAGCAATAGGATCAGGGTTAGGTGTTATGTTCAGGGTGAGGGTTATCTGTTAGGGGTAGTGTTTATACTTAGCGTACGGGCCCTGTCTGCACTGGGCGGGGGGCGGGGGTTAGGGGGATGGGATTGTCCCCGGGAACCCACTCTATCGTACGCTGGGTATGGGCTCCTGGGTTTCATGCAGGACACAGTGGCAGAGCCCCCTTTTACTCATGGCATGGGAAGATTGTAGGCTTTCTAAACTCTGAGAAAGCAAGAACTCTGAGAATTAGATTTAGGGGTAGGATTCTGGTAATGTTTAGGGATGAAGATTAGTGTCAGGGTGGGGTCTTGGGTTAGGGGTTGGGGTTAAAGGTTAGTGTTAGGTTTAACAGTTACAGTTAGGTTTACGGTTAAGTCTCAGGGATAGGGTTAAGGTTTGGGTTTAGCGTTTGGCACAGGGGTAGGCTTCAGTGTTAGCTTCATGGTTAAAGATTAGGAGTAGGGTTAGTGTGAGGGTTAAGGGTAAGGGTCAAGATTAAGGGTTCAGGTTGGGGTTAGGCTTAGGTTTCGGGTTAGGGGTTAGGGTTAGGCTTAGGGTCTAGGGTTAGGATTAGGGTTAAGTGTTGGACTTAGGGTTGGGGTTTAGTGTTAAGTTTATCGTTAAGGATTAGTGTTAGGGTCAGGGTTAATGTTTGTGTGCGGGTAATGGTTAGGGTCAGGGTTAAGGTTTATGGATAGGGTTAGTGTTAAGGGTTTACGGGTAGGTTTAGGGTTCAGGGTTAGAGTTAGCATTAGGGCTTAAGGTTAGGATTAGGTGGTAGGTTAGATTTAGGGTTAGATCTAGGCGTTAGAGTAAGGGTTAAGAGATAGGGTTAGGTTTAATGCTTATGATTAGGGTTAGGGTTTGGGGTTAAAGTAAGTGTTAGGGGTTAGGTTTAAGGATCAAAGGTTAGTGTTATTTTTAGCTGTAGTGTTAGGGTTAGGGATAAGGGATAAGGTTGGCGTAAGGGTTTTCCTTACTGTTAGGGTTAAGGGTGAGGCTTAGATTAAAGGTTAAGGTTAGGGTCAGCGTTAAGGGTTAGGGTGAGGGTTAACGGTTACGGTAAAGGTTAAGTGTTAGTGTTAGGGATTAGCGATTAGGGTTTCTGGTAAGTGTTAGGGTTAGGAGTTAGTGTTTTATGAAGGGGTATGGTTAGAATTAGGATTGGGGTTAGTGTTAGGGTTAGGTTTCGGGGTTAGGTTTAGGGTAAAATGATAGGATTAGGGTTAAGGGTTGGGCTCAGGTTTAGGGTTAAAGTTTAGTGTTAGGGTTAATGTTTAGTGTTATGGTCCAGTTTAAGTGTTAGGGTGAGGGTTAACGGTTAGGATTAGGCTTAGAGGTTGGGGATATAGTGAGGGTTCAGTGTTAGGGTTAGGTTTAGGGTTCAGGGTTAAGGTTAGCTGTAGGGGTTATGGTTAGGGTTAGGTGTTAGGTTAGTGTCAGGGTTAGGTCTAGTCGTGAGGGTAAGGTTTAGGGTTAGCTTTAAGAGCTAGGGTTAGGTTGAATGGATAGGATTAGGATTAGGGTTAAGGGTTAGGGTAAGGCTTAGGGGTTAGGGTGAAGGGTTAAGGGTTTTTGTTAGGCATAGCGTTGGGGTTAGAAGTAAGGGTTACTGTCAGTGTTAGGGTTGTAGGCAGGGTTACGGTTAGAGTTAGCGGTTTAAAATTAGGGTTAGGGATTTGGTGTTACAGTGATGACTAGGAGATAGGGTTAGAATTATGGGATGGGGTTGTTCTCAGGGAATGGGTTATGCACTAACGTTAGGATAAGAGGTTAAAGTTAGGCTCACGGTGAGGTTTCCGTGTTAAGGGGAGAAATAGGAACAGGGTTAGGTGTTATGTTCAGGGTGAGGGATATCTGTTACAGGTATTGTTTATGCTTAGCGCACGGGCCCTGTCTGCCTTAAGCGGGGGTGGGGGGAGGTTAGGGGGCTGGGATTGTCACCAGGATCCCACTGTATCGTACTCTGGGTATGGGCCCGTGGGTTTGATGCAGGACACAGTGGTAGAGCCTCCTTTCACGCATGGCATGGGAGGATTGCAGGCTTTCTAAACTCTAAGAAAGCAAGAAGTCTGAGAATTAGATTTAGGGTTAGGATTCTGGTTAGGGTTAAGGATGAAGTTTAGTGTTAGGGTGAGGGCTTAGGGTTAGGGCTTAGGGTTAGGGTTAAAGGTTACTCTTAGGTTTATCGGTTACAGTTTGGTTTAGGGTTGAGGTTTACGGTTAGGGTTAAGATGAGGGGTTAGGGTTAGGTACAGGGTTAGGGTTAAGTGTTAGGTTTCGGGTTGAAGATTAGGATTAGGGTTAGGATTAAAGGTTAGCATGAGAGTTAACGGTTAGGTTAAGGTTAAGAGTTAGGGTTAGGGTTTAGGTTTAGGGTTAAGGGTCAGGGTTAGTTTTAGGGTTCGAGTTATGTGTTAGGGTTTGTGTTAGAGGTTAGGGTTAGGTTTACTGTCCACGGTTAGGGTTACGTTTAGGGGTTAGCATTAGGGTTAAGGATTAGGTTTAGGGTAAGGGTTTAGAGTTAGTGTTGGGCTTTAGGCTCGGGGCTTAGGTTCAGGGTCAGGGGTTAGGTTTGGTGGTAGGGCTTAGATTTATCGGTCAGTTTAAGGGCACAGGACCTGGTTAATCTACGGTGAGAGGGGTGCGGTCGGAGTCCTCACAAAAGCACAACATCATTCCCTGGGCCCTGGGACAAGACCTACATGCAGGACTCAGGCGGAGCCTCATCTCACACATGGCATGGCTGTATTGTAGGCTTGCTTCACTCTGGAATGGAAGTAGTGTGAGAATTAGGGTTAGGGTTGGGGTTAGGGGTTTCGAGTTAGGGGTTAGGTTTGGAGTCAGGGTTAGGTGCTAGGGATTAGTGGTTAGGGTTAGAGTTAGTGTTACGGGTTAGGTGTTAAGTCTGGTTTAGGGGGCCAGGGTAAGGTTTAGGTTTAGAGTTAGCGTTAGGGTTAGGCGTTAGGGTTATTGGATAGGGTTAGGGTTAAGGGTTAGCTTTAGGGTTAGGGTTCAGGTTTAGGGTTACGGTCAGGGTTAAGGGTTAGGGTGAGGGTTAACAGTTAGGGTTAGGGTTAGGGGGTTAGGGATAGGATTAGGGTTAAGGGTTAGGTTTATGGTTCAGGTTTAAGGTTAACATTGGGGGGTTAGGTTTAGTGTTAACTGTAAGTCAGTGTTAGGGTTAGATCTCTAGGCATTAAGGTAAAGGTTAGGTTTAGGGTTAAGTGTTAGGGTTATGTTTAATGGTTAGGCTTGGGATTAGGGTTAAGGGTTAGGGTTAAGGTTAGGGGTTATGACTAAGGATCAACGGTTAGGGTTATTTTTATGCGTAGGTTTAGGGTAAGGGCTTAGGGTTAGTGTTAGTGTTGTTGGTAGGGTTAAGGTTAGGGTTGGCGTTTCAGAATTAGGGATCAGGTGTTATGGTTATGGCTAGGTGTTAGCGTTAGAATTACAGTATAGTGCTTGTTCTCAGGGTGTCATGCATTAACGTTAATATAAGGTGTTAAGTTAGGGTTATGGTGAGCTTTAGCTCTTAAGGTGAGCAGTATGATCAGGGTTAGGTGTTATGTTCTGGGTTAGGCTTATGGGTGAGGGGTAGGGTTTATGCTTAGGGCACGGGCCCTGTATGCACTAGGAGACAAAGATAGGGGCCTGTGATGGTCGCTGGTAACCTACTCTATCGTATGCAGTGTATGGGCCTCTGGTTTCCTGCAGGACACTGTGGCAGAGCGGGCTTTCATGCATGGCTTAGTAGGATTGTAGGCTTTCAAAACTCTGAGAAAGCAAGAAGTCTGAGAATTAGATTTAGGGTTAGGATTACGGCACGGTTTAGGGATGAAGATTAGTGTTAGGGTGAGGGCTTAGGTTTAGGGGTTAGGGTTAGGGTTAGGGTTGATGGTAGGTTGAAGTTTACGGTTGGCACTTTAGAATATGGATGAGGTGTTATGGTTATGGCTAGGGGTTAGGTTTAGAATTATGGGATAGGGCTTCTTCTTTGGGTGCTATGCATTAACGTTAAGATAAGGGGATAAATTAGGGTTATGGTTAGGTTTATGTTTTAAGGTGAGTAACAGGATCAGGGTTAGGTTTTATGTTTGGAATTAGGGTTATCTATTAGGGATAGTGTTTTTGCTTAGCGCATGGGCCCTGTCTTCACCAGGAGGGGGGGGGTTAGGGACTAGGATTGCCACTGGGAACCCGCTCTATCATGCACTAGTTATGGGCCCCCGGGTTTCTTGCAGGACACAGTGGCAGAGCCTCCTTTTACTCATGACATGGGAGAATTGTAGGCTTTCTAAACTCTGAGAAAGCAAGAAGTCTGAGAATTAGATTTAGGGGTAGGTTTATGGTAATGTTTAGGGATGAAGGTTAGTGTTAGGGTGCGTTCTTAAGGTCAGTGGTTAGGGTTAAAGGTTAGTGTTAGGTTTAACAGTTACAGTCAGGTTTATGGTTATGTTTTAGGTTTAGGGTTAAGGTTAAGGTTTAGCATTTGGTACTGTGTTAGGCTTAAGTTTTAGCTTTAGGGTTAAAGATTAGGATTAGGGTTAGGGTTAAGGGCTAGTGTGAGGGTTAATGGTAAGGATCAAGACTAAGGGCTAGGGTTTTTGTTAGTGTTAGGAATAAGTCTTCGTGTAGGCTTTAGGGTTAGCGTTAAGTGTTATGGTTAGGGTTAGGTTTAGGGTTCATGGTTAGTGTTATGTTTAGGGGTTAGTGTTAGGGTTAGGGCTTAGGTTTAGGGTAAGGTTTTAGAGTTCATGTTCAGCGTTACGGTCGGAGCTTATGTTTACGGTTAGGGGTTAGTGTTAGTGTTAGGGCTGAGATTTAGCTGTTAGTTTAAGGGCACAGGACCTGTTTTATCTACGGTGAGAAGGGTGCTGTCGGAGTCTCCACGAAAGCACAAAATCGTTCCCTGATCCTTGGGAAAGGACCTACATGCAGGACTCAGGTGGAGCCTCATCTCACGCATAGTATAGCTGTATTGTAGGCTTGCTTCACTCTGAGAATGGAAGTAGTGTGAGAATCAGTGTTAGGGTTTGGGTTAGGGGTTTGGAGTTTGGGATTATGGTTCGAGTCAGGGTTAGGTCCTAGGGATTAGGAGTTAGGGTTAGTGTTAGGGATAGGGGTTAGTTGTTGGGTTTGGGTTAGGGTGCTAGGGTTAGGTTTAGGGTTGGGGTTAATATTAGGGTTAGCTTTTAGGGTTAAAGGATAGGATTATGGTTAAGGGTTTGGCTTAGGGTTAGGGTTAAGGGTTAGTGTTAAGGGTTAGGGTTAAGGTCAGGGTTACGTGTTAGGGTGAGGGTTAACAGTTAGGGTTATGGTTAGGGTCTTAGGGGTAGGGTTAGGGTTAGAGTTAGGGGTTAGGATTAAGGGTGAAGTGTTAGGGTTATTTTTAGGCATAGTTTTAAAGTTAGGGGCTAGGGTAATGTTTGGTTTGATGGTAGGTTTAAGGTTAGGGTTAGCGGTTTAGAATTCGCATTAGGGATTAGGTGTTATGGTTATGGCTTGGAGTTAGGGTTAGAATTCAGAGATAGGAGTTGTTCTCAGGGTAAGTGTTATGCATTAACGTTATGATAAGGGGTTAAATTTAGGGTTATGGTGAGATTTACATTTTAAGGTGAGCAATGGGATCAGGGTCAGGTGTTATGTTCAGGGTTATGGTTAGGGGTGAGGGGTAGGGTTTATGCTTACGACTCGGGCCCTGTCTGCACTAGGCAGGGGGGGAGGGGTTTGGGGTTGCGATTGTCATCGGGAACCCACTCTAGTGTATGCTGAGTATGGGCACTGGGGTTTCCGGCAGGACACAGTGGTAGAGCCTCCTTTTATTCATGGCATGGGAGGATTGTAGGCTTTCTAACGCTGAGAAAGCAAGAAGTCTGATAATTAGATTTAGGGTTAGGATTATAGTTAGGGTTAGGAATGAGGTTAGTGCTAGGGTGAGGGATTAGGGCTAGGGATTATGGGTAGAGTAAAGGTTAAATGTTAGAGTTAGGTTTAACGGTTACAGTTAGGTTTAGGGTTACGTTTTAGGGTGAGGGTTATGGTTAGGGGTTAGGGTTTGGTACAGGGTTAGGGTTAAGTGTTAGGTTTAGGGTTAAAGATTAGAATTCGGATTAGGGTTGACGGTTAGTGTGAGTGTTAACGGTTAGGTTTGTGTTTAAGGGTTAGGGTTAGGGTTTAGGGCTAGTGTTAAGCGTTCGTGTTAGATTTAGGGTTAGAGTAAAGTGTTATGGTTAGGGTTATGGGTTAGCATTAGGGTTAAAGGTTAAGGGTTAGGTTTATTTTCAGGCACAGGGTTAGGATTAGGTGTTAGGGTTAGTGTTACCGTTAAGGTTTTTTGTAGGCTTAAGGTTAGGTTTAGCAGTTTAGAATTAGGGTTAGGGATTAGGTGTAATGGTTATGGTAAGGAGTTAGAGTTAGAATTATGGCATAGGGGTTGGTCTCAGGGTCAGTTTTATGCTTAAAGTTAGGGTAAGCGGTTAAAGTTAGTGTTACGGTGAGCTTTACATGTTAAGGTGAGCAATAGGATCAGGGTTAGGTTTTATGTTCAGGGTTATGGTTATGGGTTAGGGGCAGTGTTTATGCTTAGGGCACAGGCCCTGTCTTCACTAGGTGGGGGGGGTTCGGAGGCTGGGATTGTCACCAGGAACCCACTCTATCGTATGCTGGGTATGGGTCTCTGGGTTTCATGCAGGGCACAGTGGCAGAGCCTCCTTTCATGCATGGCATGGGAGGATTGTAGGCTTTCTAAACTCTGAGAAAGCAAGAAGTCTGAGAATTAGATTTAGGGTTAGGATTACGGTTAGGGTTAGGGATGAAGTTTAGTGTTAGGGAGAGGGCTTAGTGTTAGGGATTTGGGTTTGGTACAGGGTTAGGGTTAAGTGTTCGGTTTAGGGGTACAGATTATGATTAGTGTTAGGTTTAAGGGTTAGCTGAGGGTTAACGGTTAGGGTTAAGGTGAAGGGTTAGGGTTAGGGTTTAGGGTTAGGATTAGGGGTTCGTGTTAGGTTTAGGGTTACACTTAAGTGTTAGGGTTTAGGTTCAGGTTTAGGGTTCATGGTTAGGGTTATGTTTAGGGGTTAGGTTTAGGGGTTAGGTTTGGTGTAAGGGTATAGTGTTAGTGAAGGGAGTTTGGGTCAGGGTTTCTGTTTAGGGTAGGGATTAGTGTTAGTGTTAGGACTTAGATTTAGCGATTAGTTTAAGGTCAGAGGACCTGTTTAATCTATGGTGAGAAGGGTGTGGAATGGGTCGCTGAGACACCACAGCATTGTACCCTGGGCCTTGGGCTCAGACCTACATGCAGGAATCAGGGGGAGCCTGTTCTCATGCATGGCATGGTTGTATTATAGGCTTGGTTAACTCTTAGAATGGAAGTGTGAGAATTAGGGTTATGGTTAGGCTTAGGGATTTGGGTTTAGGAGAGAGTGTTCAAATGAGGGTTAGGGGTTAGGCATTAGGGGTTAGGGTTAGTGTTAGGGTTAGGGGTTGGGGTGAGGGTTGGGTTAGGCGCTAGGGTTAGGTTTAGGGTTGGGGTTAGTGTTAGCATTCGAGTTAGGGATTAGAGTTAGGGTTAAGGGATAGGATTAGGGTTAAGAGTTTGGCTTAGGGTTCAGGTTAAGGGTTAGGGTTATGGTTAAAGATTAGTGTTAGTTTAAACAGTTACAGTTAGGTTTAGGGTTAAATTTTAGGGTGAGGGCTTTTTAAACTCTGAGAGAGGAAGACGTCTGAGATTAAGATTTAGGGTTAGGATTATGGTTAGGATTAGGGATGATGATTAGTGATAGGGTGAGGGCTTAGGGTTAAGGGTTAGGGTTAGAGTTAGGGTTAAGGTTAGTGTTAGTTTTAACGGTTAAAGTTAGGTTTAGGGTTAAGGTTTATTGTCAGGGTTAAGGTCAGGGGTTAGGGTTTCGTACAGGGTAAGAGTTAAGTGTTAGGTTTAGGGTTAAAGATTAGCATTATGGTTAGTGTTAAAGGTTAGTGTGAGGGTAAAAGTTTAGGGTTAAGTTTAAGGGCTAGGGTTAGGGGTTAGTGTTAGGGTTAAGGGGTCTTGTTAGGTTTAGGGTTACAGTTAAGTGTTATGGTTAGTGTTAGGGGTTACGGTTAGGCTTAGGGTTCATGGTTAGTGTAACATTTAGGGGTTAGGGCTAGGGTTAAATGATAGTGTTAGAGTTAAGGCTTAGGCTTTGGGTAAAGGTTTAGGGATAGGTTTACAGGTTAGGGTTAGTGTCAGGGTTAAATGTTAGGGTGAGAGTTAACAGTTATGGTTAGGGTTATTGGTTAGGGGTTGTGTTTATGCTTAGGGCACGTGCCTTGTCTGCACTAGGCGGAGAGGTTAGGGGGCTAGCATATTCGCCGGGAAATCACTCTATCGTATGCTGGGTATTGGCCCCTGGGTTTCATGCTGGACACAGTGGCAGGGCCTCCTTTCACACATGGCATGGGAGGATTATAGGCTTTCTAAACTCTGAGAAAGAAAAAGTCTGAGAATTAGATTTAGGGTTAGGATTATGGTTAGAATTAGGGATGAAGTTTAGTGTTAAGGTGATGCCTTAGGGTTAGGGGTTAGGTTTAGGGTCAGAGTTAAAGGTTAGTGTTAGGTTTAACAGTTACAGTTAGGTTTAGCGTTAAGGTTTAGTGTTAGGGTTCAGTTTAGGGGATAGGTTTTGGTACAGGTTAAGGTTTAAGTGTTAAGTTTAGAGTTAAAGATTACAATTAGGGTTAGGTTTAAAGGTAAGTGTGAGGATTAACGGTTAGGGTTAAGCATGAGGGTTAGGGATTAGGTTTAGTGTTAAGGGTTTATGTTAGTTTAGGGTTAGAGTTAAGTGTTATGGTTAGGGTTAGGGGTTAGGGTTAGATATAGGGTGCATGGTTAGGGTTACGTTTAGGGGTTAGGGTTACGGGTTAGGTTTAGGGTGAGTGTTTGGTGTTAGTGTTGGGCATTAGGATAAGGGCTTAGGTTTAGGGTTAGCGTTTAGGTTTAGTGTTAGGGCTTAGATTTAGCGGTTAGTTTAAGGGCACAGGATCTGTTTAATCTATGGTGAGAAGGGTGCAGAATTGGTCCCCTTGACACCACACCATCGTACCTGGGCCTTGGGCCCAGACCTACATGCAGGACTCAGGCGGAGCCTCTTCTCACTCATGGCATGGCTCTATTGTAGGCTTGGTGAACTCTGAAAATGGAGGAAATGTGAGAATTAGGGTTATGGTTATGGTTAACTGTTTGGGGTTAGGGGTTAGGGTTCGAGTGTGGTTCAGGGGTTAGAAATTAGGAGTTAGTGTTAGTGTTAGGGTTAGGGGTTAGGGGTTAGTGTTGGTTTAGGGGCTAGGGTTAGATTCAGAGTTAGGGTTAGTGTTAGGGTTAGGGTTAGGGATTATGGTTAGGGTTAGGAATTAGGGTTAGGGTTAGGCTTAAGGGATAGGATTAGGGTAAAGGGTTAAGGCTTAGGGTTAGCATTAGGGATTAGGGTTAGGGTTAAGTGTTAGGGTTTTGGTCTGATTTAAGGGTTAGGGTGAGCGTTAACAGTTAGGGTTAAGGTTAATTGTTAGGATTGGGGGTTAGGCTTAAGGATTCGTATTAGGGTTAGGGTATAAGGGTGAGACTTAAGTCTTATGGTTAGGGACAGGGCTTTTGGTTAGGGATAAGGGTTAGGAGTTAGGCTTACTTTTAGGCATAGGGTAGGATTAGGGGTGAGGGTTAGGGTTAGGGTTAGTGTTAGGGTTGTTGGTAGTGTTAAGGTTAGGGTTAGCAGTTTAGAATTAGGGTTAGGGATTAGGTTGTATGGTTATGGCTAAGATTTAGGGTTAGAATTATGGGATAGGCGTTGTTCTCAGTGTAAGTGTTATGCATTAACTTTAGGAGATGCGGTTAAAGTTAGGGTTACAGTGTGGTCTACATGATAAGGTGAGCAGTAGGATCAGGGTTAGGTGTTACGTTCAAGGTTAGGGTTATATGTTAGGCGTACTTTTTATGCTTAGGGCACGGGCCCTGTCTGCACTAGGCGGGAGGATTAGGGGTCTAGGATTGTGGCCGAGAACTTTCTCTATCGTACACTGGGTATGGGTCCCTGGGTTTCATGCAGGACACAGTGGCAGAGCCTCTTTTCACGCATGGCATGGGAGGATTGTAGGCTTTCTAAACTCTGAGAAAGCAAGAAGTCTGAGAATTAGATTTAGGGATAGGATTATGGTTAGTGTTAAGGATAAAGTTTAGCATTAGGGTGAGGGCTTAGGGTTAGGGGTTAGAGTTACGGTCAGGGTTAAAGGTTAGTGTTAGGTTTAATGGTTACAGTTAGCTTTAGGGTCAAGTGTTAGGGTTAAGGTTAAGGTTAGGGGTTAGGTTTTGGTACAGGGTAAGGGTTAACTGTTAGGTTTAGGGTTAAAGATTACGATTAGGGTTAGGTTTAAGGGTTAGTGTGAGAGTTAACGGTTAGGGTTAAGGTTAAGTGTTAGGGTTAGTGGTTAAGTTTAGGTTTAAGTGTTCGTGTTAGGTTTAGGGTTAGAGTTAAGTGTTATGGTTAGGGTTTGGGGTTAGGGTTAGGTTTAGGGTTCATCGTTAGGGTTACGTTTAGGCATTAGGGTTATGGGTAAGGATTAGGGTATGGGTTTAATGTTAGTGTTGGGCGTTAGGGTCAGGGCTTAAGTTTAGGGTTAAGGGTTAGTGTTAGAGTTAGCGTTAGGGCTTAGATTTAGAGGTTATTTTAAGGGCACAGGACCTGTGTAATCTATGGTGAGAAGTGTGCAGAATGGGTCATCGCCACACCACACCATCGTACCCGAGGCCTTGGGCCCAGACCTACATGCAGGTCTCAGGTAGAGCCTCTTCTCACGCATGGCATGGTTTTATTGTAGGCTTGGCTAACTCTGAGAATGGAGGAAGTGTGAGAATTATGGTTATGATTAGGGTTAGGTGTTTGGGGTTAGGGGTTAGTGTTCGCGTGAGGGTTAGGTGTTAGGGATTAGGGGTTAGGGTTAATGTTAGCATTAGGGGTTAACGGTTAGGGTTGGGTTAGGGACTAGGGATAGATTTAGCGTTGGGGTTAGGGTTAGGGTTAGGGGTTAGGGTTTAGGGTTAAGGGATAGGATTAGGGTTAAGGGTTAAGGCTTAGGGTTAGCATTAAGGGATAGGGTTAGGGTTAAGGGTTAGGGTTATGGTCCGAGTTAAGGGTTAGGGTGAGGGTTAACAGTTAGGGTTAGGGTTATAAGTTAGGGATAGTGTTAGGTTTAAGGTCCAGGGTTAGGGTTAGAGGTAGCTTTACTGCTAAGATTAGGTCTCGGCATTAAGGTAAGTGTTAGTGTTAGGGTTAAGGGTTAGGGTTAGGTTTAATTGTTAGGATTAGGATCAGAATTAAGGGTTAGACTTAGGGTTAGGGGATAGGGTTAGGGTTTAGGGTAAACTTTTAAGGTTATGTTTAGGGATAAGGTTAGGGTTAGCGTTTAAGGTTAGGGTTAGTATTAGGGTTGTTTGTAGGGTTAAGGTAATGTTTAGTGGTTAGAATTAGGGTTAGGGATTAGGGGTTACTGTTATGGCTAGGAGTTAGGGTTAGAATTAAGTGATAGGGGTTGTTCTTAGCATAAGTGTTATGCATTAATGTTAGGATAAGTGGTTAAAGTTAGGTTTACGGTGAGGTTTATGTGTTAAGGTGAGCAATAGGATCAGGGTTAGAATTATGAGTGAGGGGTAGGGTTTTGCTTAGGGTATGGGCCCTGTCTTCCCTAGGAGTGGGACTGAGGGGGATGCGATTGTCACCAGAAACCCACTCTATCGTATGCAGGGTATGGGCCCATGGGTTTCTTGTAGGACACTCTGGCAGAGCCTGATTTCACGCATGGTAAAGGAGGATTGTAAGCTTTCAAATCTCTAAGAAAGTAAGAAGTCTGAGAATTAGATTTAAGGTTAGGATTATCGTTATGGTTAGGGATGAAGTTTAATCTTAGGGTGAGGGCTTCGGGTAAGGGGATACGGTTAGTTTTAGGGTTAAAAGTTACTGTTAGGTTTAACAGTTACAGTTAGACTTAGGGTTTAGGTTTAGGGTTAGGGTTAAGCTTAGGGGTTATGGTTTGGTACAGGGTTAGGGTTAAGTGTTAGGGTTAGGGTTAAAGATCATGACAAGGGTTAGAGTTAAGGGTTAGTTTGAGTGTTAACAGTTAGGGTTAAGGATAACTTTTAGGGTTAGGGGTTAGGATTAGTGTTAGGGCTGAGATTTAGCAGTTAGTTTAAGGGCACAGGACCTGTTTAATCTATGGTGAGAGTGGTGCACAGGGTCGCTGCGACACAACACCACCGTACGCTGGGCCTTGGGCCAAGACCTACATACAGGACTCAGGTGGAGCCTCTTCTCACGCATGACATGGCCGTATTGTAGGCTTGGTTAACTCTGAGAATGGAAGAAGTGTCAGAAATCGGGTTAGGGCTGGCTGTAGGTGTTTTTAACCCCTAACCCTAACACTAACCCCCTAATCCTAACCCTAACACTAACCCCAAGGTTAAATCTAACCTTAACCCCTACGACAACCCTAACCCTAACCCTAACCCCTCTCACTGTAGAATAAACAGGTCCTGTGCCCTTAAACTAACCACTAAATCTAAGCCCTAACATCAACCCTAACCTCTGACCCTAAACCTAACCCCTGAGCCTAAAGCCCAACACTAACTCTAAACTCTTACCCTAAAGCTAATCCCTAACCCTAATGCTAACCTCTAAACGTAACCCTAACTGTGAACCCTAAACCTAACCCTAACCTCGAGCGCTAACCATAGCACTTAACTCTAACCCTAAACCTAACATGAACCCTTAATCCTAACACTAACCCTAACCCTAACTCTTAACTTTAACCCTGACTGTTAACCCTCACACTAACCTTTAAACCTAACCTTAATCGTAATCTTTAACCCTAAACCTAATATTTAACCCTAATCCTGTACCAAACCCTAAACCCTAACCTTAAACCTAACCATAAAACTTAACCCTGAACCTAACTGTAACGGTTAAAACTAAGAGTAACCTGTAACGCTACCCATAACCCCTAACTCTAAGCCTTCACCCTAACACTAACCTTGATCCTTAACCCGAACCCTAACCCTAACCCTAAATCTAATTCTCAGTCTTCTTGCTTTCTTAGAGTTTAGAAAGCCTACAATCCTCCCATTCCATGCGTGAAAGGAGGCTCTTCCACTGTGTCCTGAATGAACCACTAGGGCCCATGGCCAGAGTACGATAGAGTGGGTTCCTGGTGACAATCCCAGCCCCCTAACCCCCCCCCCCGCCTAATGCAGACAAGGCCCGTGCCCTAAGCATAAACTCTACACCTCACCCAAAACTCTAACCCTGAAAATAACATTTAACCCTGATTCTATTGCTCACCTTAGAATGTAAACCTCACCGTAACCTGAACTTTAACCTCTTATCCTAACGTTAATGCGTAACACTTACCCTGAGATTAACCCCTATCCCATAATTCTAACCCTATCTCCTAGTCATAACTGTGACAACTAATCCATAACCCTAATTCTAAACCACTAACACTAACTGTTACCCTACGTAGTTACTGTTACGGTAACCTACTGTTACCCTAACACTGAACCTAATCCTTACTCCTAACGCCAAAGCTATGGCTAAAAATAATGCTAACCCTTGACCCTTTACCCTAACTCCTAACCCTAATCCTAATCCTAACCACTAAACCCAACCTTAGCTCTTAACCCTAACCCTAAACCTTACCCTGACGCCTAGACCTAACCCTGACACTAACCTAACACCTAACCCTAATCATAACCCCTAAAGCTAACCCTAACCCTGAACCCTAAACCTAACCCTAACACTTAATACTAACTATATCCCTAACCCCTAACCCCAACCCTAACCCTAACCGTTAACCCTCACCCTAACCCTTAAACCGGACCCTAACACTAAATCTTAACCCTAAACCTACGCTCAACCCTTAACCATAATCCTATCCCTTAACCCTAAACCTAACCCCTAACCCTAAACCTAACACTAACCCCAATCCTAATTCTAACCATAGCCCTTAATACATCACTACGCCTAACCCCTAACCCTAACCCTAACCCCTAATGGTAACCCTAACACTGAACCCTAAACCTAACCCTATCCCTAACCCTTAAACATAACTCTATCCCTAACCAATAATCCTAAGCCTAATCTTTAACCCTCACCCTAGAGCTTAACTGGAACCGTAACCCTAAGCCTAAACCCCAACCCTAACACTTAACACAAACCCTAAGCCTTAACACTTAACTCCAATCCTATCCTTTAACCCTAATACTAACCCTGATGCCTAATCCTAACCCTAACACTAACCCCAACCATAAATCTAACCCTAGCCCCTAACGCAAAACTAACCCCTAACCCTAACACTAACCCTAAATCCTAGTCCCTAACCACTAAACCTCACTTGAACCCTAACCCCTAACACCAAACCCTTAACCCTAACCATAACCCTATTTCTCACACTACTTCCATTCTCAGAGTTAACCAAGGCTAAAATACAACCATGCAATGCGTGAGTAGAGTTTCCGCATGAGTCCTGCAAGTAGGTCTGGGCCAAAGGCCCAGGATCCGATGGTGTGGTGTCGCATGTAAACATTCTGCACCCTACTCACCATAGATTACACAGGTCCTGTACCCTTAAACTAACCGCCAAATCAAAGCCCAAACACTGACCCTAACCCCTAACCCTAAACCTAAGCCCTCACCCTAATGCCCAACACTAACACTAAACGCTTACCCTAAACCTAACCCCTAAATGTAACCTTAACCATGAACCCTAAACCTAACCCAAACCCCTAACCCTAACCATAACACTTAACTCTAACCCTAAACCTAACATGAACACTTAACCCTAACCCTAACCCATAAACCTAACACTTAACCTTAACCCTAACCGTTAACCCTCACACTAAACCTTAACCCTAACCCTAATCCTAATCTTTAAGCCTAAACCTAGCACTTAACCCTTACCCTGTACCAAAACCTAACCCCTAATCTTAACCCTAAGCTTAAACCTTAAAGCTTAACCCTAAACCTAACTGTAACTGTTAAACCTAACACTAACCTTTAACCCTGACCCTAACCGAAACCCCTAACCCTAAGCCCTCACCATAACAGTAACCTATATTGCTAACCCTAACCCTAATCCTAGCCCTAAATTTAATTCTCAGACTTCTTGCTTTCTCAGAGTTTACAAAGCCTACAATCCTCCCATGCCATGTGTAGAAGGAGGCTCGGCCACTGTGTCCGGCATGAAACCAAGGGGCCCATACCCAGCGTATGATAGAGTGGCTTCCGGCATCTATCCTAGCCCTCTAAGTCCCCTCCTAGAGCAGAGAGGGCTCGTGATATAAGCATAAACACTACCCCTCACCCATAACCCTAACCCTGAACATCACAGCTCACCCTGATATATTGCTCACCTTAACACATCAACCTCACCATAACTCTAACTTGAACCCGTTATCCTAACGTTAATGCATAAGACTTACCCTAAGAACAACCCCTATCCCTTAATTCTAACCCTAACTCCTAGCCACAATTGTAACACCTAATCCCTAAGGCTAATTCAAAACTGCTAAACATTACCTTATCTCTACAAACTAACCCTAACCCTAACTGCTAACCCTAACCGTACACCTAAAAATAACCGTAACACTTGACACTTAACCCTAACCCTTAACCCTGATCCTAATCCTAACAATTAAACCTAACCCTAACTCTTAAGCCTAACACTAACACGTACCCTAATGCCTAGACCTAACCCTAAGAGTAAACGTAACCCCTAACCCTAACGCTAATCCCTAATGCTAACCCTAACACTGAACCCTAATCCTAAGACTTAAACCTAACTCTATCCTTAACCCATAACCCTAGCCCTAACCGTTAACCCCACACTAACCCTTAACTCGAACTGTAACCCTAACCCTTAAAACTAAACCTAACACTTAACACTAACCCTAAGCCTTAACGCTTAACCCTTATCCTATCCCTTAACCCTAACCCTAACCCATAACGCTAACCCTAACCCCACTCTAAATCTAACCCTAGCCCCTAACCCAACCCTAACCCCTAAGCCCTAACCCTAGCACTAAACCCAACACCTACTCCCTAACCCCTAATCCTCACTCGAAGCTTAAGCCCTAACCCTAAGCCCTCTCCCTGACTAATCTTCATCCCTAACCCTAACCATAATCCTAACCCTAAATCTAATTCTCAGACTTCTTGCTATCTCAGAGTTTTAAAAGCCTACAATTCTCCAAAGCCATGCGTGAAAGCTGGCTCTGCCACAGTGTCCTGAATGAAACCCAGGAGCCCATACACTGCGTATGATAGAGTGGGTTCCCGGGGACAATCACAGCCCCCTAACTCCCCCTGCTAGTGCTGACAGGGCCCATGCCCTAAGCAAAAACCCTGCACCTTACCCATAACCCTAACCCTGAACATAACACCTAACCCTGATGTTATTGTTCACCTTAACACGTAAACCTCACTGTAACCCTAACTTTAACCCCTATCCTAATGTTATTGCATAACACTTACCCTAAGAACAAACCCTATCCCTTAATTCTAAGCCTAACTCCTAGCATAACCGTAACACCTAATCCCTAACCTTAATTCTAAACTGCTAAACATTACCTTCACCCTACAAACAACCCTAACACTAACCCTAACTCTAACCGCTAACCCTAACCCTAACCATTACCCTGATCATAATCCTGACAATTAAACCTAACCCTAATTCTTAACCCTAACACGAACCATTACCATAATGCCTAGACCTAACCCTAACTGTAACCCTAACCCCTAACCCTAACCCTAACCGCTAATGCTAACCCTAACCCCGAACCCTAAACCTAACCCTAACCCTATCCCTGAAACCTATTACTATCCCTAAACCATTACCCTAATCGCAACTGTTAACCCTCACTCTCACCCTTAACTTGGACCGAAACCCTAACCCTTAACCCTAACCTTAACCCTTACTGCTAATCTTAAGCCTTCACCCTTTACCTTAATCCTATCTTGTAAGCCTAACCCTAACGCTGACCCCTAACCCACCTGAACATTAACCCTAAACCTAAATCTAACGCTAGCCCCTTACAAAAACCTAACACCTAACCCCTGACACACTAATCCTAACTTCTAATTCCTAACCACTAAACTTCACTCAAACCTAAACCTCTAACCCCAAACACATAACCCTAACCATAACCCTAATTCTCACACTTCCTTCGTTCTCAGAGTTGACCAAGCCTACAATAGAGCCATGCCACGAGTGAGAAGAGGCTCTGCCTGAGTCCTGCATGTAGGTCTGGGCCCAAGGTACGATGGTGTGGTGTTGAGGCGACCCAGTCTGCACCCTTCCCACCATAGATTAAACAGAGCATGTGCCCTTAAACTAACCACTAAATCTAAGCCCTAATACTAAACCTAAATCCTAACCCTAAACCTCGGCCCTTATCCTAACGCCCAACAGTAACACTAAACACTCACCCTAAACTTAACCCATAACCCAAACCCATAAATGTAACCCTAACCATGAACCCTAAACCTAACCCTAACCTGTAGCCATAACCATAACACTTAACTCTAAACCTAAACGTTACACGAAGCCTTATTCCTAACCCTAAGCCCAACCCTAACACTTAACCTTGACCCTTACCATTAACCCTCACACTAACCCTTAACCCTAACCCTAATCCTAATCTTTAACCATAAAGCTAACACTGAAGCCTAACCCTGTGCCAAACGATAAAACCAAACCTTAACCCTAACCCTAACCCTGAAACTTAACCGAAAACGTAACTGTAACTGTTAAAAATAACACGAACCTTTAACCCTAACCCCTAACCCTAAGAGCCCACCCTAACACTAATCTTCCTCGCTAAACATTACCATAATCTTACCCCTAAATCTAATTCTCAGACTTCTTGCTATCTCAGAGTTTAGAAAGCTTACAATCCTCCCATGCCATGAGTAAAAGGGGGCTCTGCCACTGTGTCCTGCATGAAACCCAGGAGCCCATACCCAGCGTACGATACAGTGCGTTCCCGGGCACAATCCCATCCCCCTAACCCCCGCCCCCCGCCCAGTGAAGACAGGGCCCGTACGCTAAGTATAAACACTACCCCTAACAGATAACCCTCACGCTGAATATAACACCTAACCCTGATCCTATTGCTCACCTTAAAACATAAACCTCCCCGTAACCCTAACTTATCCCCTTATCTTAACGTTAATGTATAACACCCTGAGAAGAAGCCCCATCCCATAATTCCAATCCTAATCCCCAGCCATAACCATAACACCTCATCCCTAATTCTAAAATGCCAACCCTACCTTCACCCTACCAACAACCCTAACCCTAACCCTAACCTCTAACCATAAGCCCTCACCCTATCACTAATCTTCATCACTAAACCGTACCGTAATCCTAACCCTAAATCTAATTCTCAGACTTCTTGCTTTCTCAGAGTTTTGAAAGCCTACATTCCTACTAAGCCATGCATGAAAGCCGGCTCTGCCACAGTGTCCTGCAAGAAACCCAGAGCCCCATACACAGCGTACGATAGAGTGGGTTCCCAGCGACCACAACAGACCCCTAACTTCGATTCCTAGGGCATACAGGGCCCATGCCCTAAGCATAAACACTAGCCCTCACCCATAACCCTAACCCAGAACAAAACACCTAACCCTGATACTACTGCTCACCTTAACACGTAAACCTCACCGTAACCCTAACTTTAACCCCATATCGTAACGTTAATGCATGACACCCTGAGAACAAGCCCTGTACTGTAATTCTAACCCTAACTCCTAGCCATAACCATAACACCTAATCTCTAATTCTGAAACGCCAACCCTAACCTTAACCCTACCAACAACACTAACACTAACCCTAACCCCTTACCCTAACCCTATGCCTAAAAATAACCCTAACCGTTGATCCTTAGTCATAACCCCTAACCTTAACCCTAACCCTTAACCCTAATCCCAATCCTAACAATTAAAGATAACCCTAACTCTGAACCCTAACTCTAACCTTTACATTAATGCCTAGAGTTCTAACCCCAACACTGACCTACAGTTACAAGTAACACAAACCCCTAATTATAACCTTAAACCTGAACAATAAACCTAATCCTTAACCCTAACCCCCTAACGATTAACCCTCACACTAACCCTTAACCCTGACCCTAACCCTAAACCTGAACCCTAACCCTGAACCCTAACCCTAAGCCTAACCCTTAACCCTAACCCTATCCATTAACCTTAACCGCTAACCATAACACTAACCCCAACCCTAAACCTAACCCTGGCCCCCTAACACAGAATTAACACCGAACCCGTAACACTAACTCTACCCCTAACCACTAGCACCTAACCCTGACTCGAAACTTAACCCCTAACTCGAAACCCCTAACCGCAAACCTAACCCTAATTCTCACACTACTTCCATTCCCAGAGTGAAGCAAGCCTACAATACAGACATGCCATGTGTGAGATGAGGCTCCACCTGAGTTCTGCATGTAAGTTTTGTCCCAAGGCCCAGGGAATGATGTTGTGCTTTCATGGTGACTCTGACCGCACCCCTCTCACCTTAGATTAACCAAGTCCTGTGCCCTTAAACTGACCGCTAAATCTGAGCTCTACCACCAACCCTAACCACTGACCCTGAACCTAAGCCCCGAGCCTAAAGCCCAACACTAACACTAAACCCTTACCCTAAACCTAATCCCTAACCCTAATGCTAACCCCTAAACGTAACCCTAACCGTGAACAGTAAACCTAACCCTAACCTCTAACACAAACCCTAACACATAACTCTAACCCTAAAACTTACCCTAACCCTTAACCCTAAACCTAAACCCTACCGTAACTCTTAACCTTAACCCTAACCGTTAACTCTCACGCTAACCTTTAATCCTAACACTAATCCTAATCTTCAACCCTAAACCTAACACTTAACCCTAACCCTGTACCAAACACTAAGCCCTCATCTTAACCCTAACAGTAAACCTCAACCATAAACCGAACTGTAACCGTTAAACCTAAGAATAACCTTTAATCCTAACCCTAATCCCTAACCCTAAGCCCTCACCCTAACACTAAACTTCATCCTTAACCCTAACCATAATCCTAACCCTAAATCTAATTCTCAGACGTCTTGCTTTCTTAGAGTTTAGAAAGCCTGCAATCCTACCATGCCATGCGTTAAAGGAGGCTCTACCACTGTGTCCTGTATGAAACCCACCGGCCCATATCCAGAGTACGATACAGTGGGTTCCTGGTGACAATCCCAGCCCCCTAACCTTCCACACCGCCTAATGCAGACAGGGCCCATGCGCTAAGCATAAACAATACCTTTAACAGGTAACCCTAACCCTGAACATAACACCTAACCCTGTTCCTATTTCTCCCCTTAACACGTAAACCTCACCGTGAGCCTAACTGTAACCTCTTATCGTAACGTTCATGCATAACCCATTCCCTGAGAACAACCCCTATCCCATAATTCTAACCCTATCTCCTAGTCATAACTGTAAAACCTGATCCCTAACCCTAATTCTAAACTGCTAACCCTAACCGTAACCCTAACTACAACCATAACACTGACAGTAACCCTTACTTCTAACCCCAACGCTATGCCTAACAAAAGCCCTAACCCTTCACCCTTCACCCTAACCCGTAAGCCTTACCCTAACCCTTAACCCTAATCCTAATCCTAACCATTAAACCTAACCGTAGCTCTTAAAGCTAACCCTAAACCTTACCCTCACGACTAGACCTAACCCTGACACTAACCTAACATCTAACCCTAACCATAACCCCTAAAGCTAACCCTAACCCTGAATCCTAAACCTAACCCTAACACTGAACCCTCACTATATCCCCAACCTCTAAGCCTAATCCTAACCGTTAACCCTCACCCTAACACTTAAACTGGACCATAACACTAAACATTAACCCTAACACTAAACTTTAACCCTAAACCTGAGCCCAACCCTTAACCCTAATCCTATCCTTTTACCCTAAAACTAACCCCTAAACCTAACCCTAATACTAACCCCAAACCTAACTCTAACCATACCTCTTCATAAAACACTAACTCCTAACCCCTAACCCTAACACTAATCATAAACCCTAATTGCTAACCCTTAACCCCAAGGCTTAAGCTTTACCCTAACCATTAACCCTCACCCTAACCCTTAACACTGACCCTAACATTAACCTTTAACTCTAAGCCTAACCCTTAACCCTAACAGTAAAGGAATCCCTTAACGCTAACCTTATCCCTTAACCCTAAACCTAACACTACGGCTAAAAATAACCCTAACCTTTGATCCTTAAACCTAACCCCTAACACTTACTTTAACGCCAAACCCTAACCCTAATCCTAAGCATTAAACCTAACCCTATCTCTTAATCCTAACCCTAGCCCTTACCCTAACGCCTAGATCTAACCCTAAATCTAACCTACAACCTAATCCTAACCTTAAGCCCTAATGCTAACTCTAACCCTGAACCCTAAACCTACCCGTAACCCTTAACACTAACCCTATCCGTAACCCTTAACCCTGACCCTAACCATTACCCGCACCCAAACATTTAACCCTGACCCTAACCCTAATCTTTAACGATAACCCTAACACTAAACCCTAACCCTAAGCCCAACACTTAACCCGAATCCTATCCTTTAACCCTAAGCCTAACCCTAACCCCTAACCCTAAACCTAACACTGAACCCAACCCTAAACCTAACCCTAGCTCCTATCCCAACCCTAAGACCTAACCTTTAATGCTAACAGTAACCCTAACTACTAATCCCTAACCCCTAACCCTCCCTCTAACCCTAAACCCCTAACCCCAAACCCCTAACCCTAAACTTAACCCTAATTCTCACACCTCTTCCATTCTCAGCCTTAAGCAAACCTACAATACAGCCATGCCATTCCTGAGATGAGGCTCTGCCTGTGTCCCACATGTAGGTCTGGGCCAAATACAAAGAGTACGATGGTGTGGTGTCACAGCGACCTGTCCACACCCTTCTCACCATAGATTAAACAAGTCCTGTGCCCTTATACTAACAGATAAATCTCAGCCCTAACACTAACACTAACCCCTAACCGTAAACATAAGCTCAGACTGTAACGCCGAACACTAACTCTAAAACCTTACCTTAAACCTGACCACTAACCCTAACACTAACCGCTAAACATAACTCTAACCATGAATCCTAAACCTAACCCTAACCTCTACCCGTAACCACAACAATTAACTCTAACCCTAAAGGTTACATGAAGCCTTATTCCTAACCCTAACCCCACCCTAACCCATAATATTGACCCTTACCATTAACCATCACACTAAACCTTAACCGTGACTCTAATCCTAATCTTTAACCATAAAGCTAACACTGAAGCCTAACCCTGTGTCAAACACTAGACCCAAACATAAACCCTAACCCTCAAACTGAACCGTAAACCTAACTGTAACTGTTAAAACTAACATTAACCTTTAACCCTAACCCCTAACCCTAAGACGCCACCCTAACACGAATCTTGATCCCTAAACATTACCATAATCCTACCCCTAAATCTAATTCTCAGAGTTCTTGCTTTCTCAGAGTTAAGAAAGCCTACAATCCTCCCATGCCATGAGTAAAAGGGGGCTCTGCCACTGTGTCCTGCATGAAACCCAGGAGCCCATACCCAGCGTATGATAGAGTGGGTTCCCGGGGACAATCCCATCGCTATAATCCCCGCCCGCCGCCAAGTGCATACAGGGCCCGTGCCCTAAGTATAATCAATACCCCTAACTGATAACCCTCACCCTGAACATAACACCTAACCCTGATCCTATTGCTCACCTGAAAACATAAATCTCCCCGTAACCCTAACTTATCCCCTTATCTTAACCTTAATGCATAACACCCTGAGAAGAAGCCCTATCCCATAATTCTAATCCTATCACCTGGTAATAACCGTAACACCTCATCCCTATTTCTAAAATGCCAACCCTAGCTTTCACCCTACCAAAAACCCTAACCCTAACCCAAACCCTTAACCCTAAGCCCTCACCCTATCACTAGTCTTCATCCCTAAACCGTACCGTAATCCTAACCCTAAATATAATTCTCAGACTTCTTGCTTTCTCAGAGTTTTGAAAGCCTACAATCCTATTAAGCCATGCATGAAAGCCGGTTCTACCACAGTGTCCTGCATGAAACCCAGAGGCCCATACACTGCGTACGATAGAGTGGGTTCCCAGCGACCATCACAGACCCCTAATTTCGCCTTCTAGTGCATACAGGGCCTGTGACCTAAGCATAAACCCTACCCCTCACCCATAACCCTAACCCAGAACATAACAACTATCCCTGATCCTACTGCTCACCTTAACACGTAAACCTCACTGTAACCCTAACTTTAACCCCTTATCTTAATGATAATGCATGACACCCTGAGAACAAGCCCTATACCGTAATTCTACCCTAACTCCTAGCCATAACCATAACACCTAATCCCTAATTCTGAAACTCCAACCCTAACCTTAACCCTACCAACAACTCTAACACTAACCCTAAACCCTTACCCTAACCCTACGCCTAAAAATAACCCTAAGCATTGATCCTTAGTCATAACCCCTAAACTTTAACCCTAACCCTTAACGCTAATCCCAATCCTAACCATTAAACATAACCCTAACTCTTAACGCTAACCGTAACCTTTACCCTAATGCCTAGAGATCTAACCCCAACACTGACCTACAGTTAACACTAACCCTAACACCTAATGCTAACTTTAAACCTGAACCATAAACCTAACCCTTAACCCTAACCCTATCCCAACCCCCTAACCCTAACCCTAACTCTTAAGCCTCACCCTAACCCTTAACCCTGACTCTAACCCTAAACCTTAACCCTAACCCTGAACCCTAACCCTAAGCCTAACCCTTAACCCTAACCCTATCCCTTAACCCTGACACCTACAGCTAACACTAACCCCAACCCTAAACCTAACCCTGGCCCCCAAACCCACACTTAACACCTAACCCCTAACACTAACTCTAACCCTAACCACTAATCCCTAGCACCTGACCCTGACTCGAAACTAACCCCTAACTCGAAACCCCTAACCCCAACCCTAACCCTAATTCTCACACTACTTCCATTCCCGAGTGAAGCAAGCCTACAATACAGCCATGCCATGTGTGAGATGAGGCTCCGCCTGAGTCCTGCATGTAGGTCTTGTCCCAGGGCCCAGGGAATGATGTTGTGCTTTCGTGATGACTCCGACCGCACCCCTCTCACCGTAGATTAACCAGGTCCTGTGCCCTTAAACTGACCGCTAAATCTAAGCCCTACCACCAACCCTAAACCTTTACCCTGAACTTAATCCCCGAGCCTAAAGCCCAACACTAACTCTAAACACTTACCCTTAACCTAATCCCTAACCCTAATGCTAACCCCTAAACGTAACCCCAACCATGAACAGTAAACCTAACCCTAACCTCTAACACAAACCCTAACACATAACTCTAACCCTAAAACTAACCCTAACCCTTAACCCTAAACCTAAACCCTAACCCTAACCCTTAACCTTAACCGTTAACTCTCATGCTAACCTTTAATCCTAACCCTAATCCTAATCTTGAACCCTAAACCTAACATTTAACCCTAACCCTGTACCAAACACTAATCCCTCATCTTAACCCTATCCGCAAACCTCAACCCTAAACGAACTGTAACCGTTAAACCTAACAGTAACCTTAAACCCTAACCCTAATCCGTAACCCTAAGTCCTCATCGTAACACTACACTTCATCCTGAACCCTAACCATAATCCTAACTCTAAATTTAATTCTGAGACTTCTTGCTTTCTTAGAGTTTAGAATGCCTGCAATCCTCCCATGCCATGTGTGAAAGGAAGCTCTACCAATGTGTCCGGCATTAAACCCACGGGCCCATGCCCAGAGTCTGATACAGTGGGTTCCCGGTGACAATGCCAGCCCCCTAAACTCCCCCTGGCTAACGCAGACAGGGGCCGTGCGCTAGGCATAAACAATACCTTTAACAGATAACCCTAACCCTGAACATAACACCTAACCCTGTTCCTATTTCTCCCCTTAACACGTACACCTGACCGTGAGCCTAACTTTAACCTCTTATTCTAATGTTAATGCATAACCTATTCCCCCAGAACATTCCCTATCCCATAATTCTAACCCTATCTCCTAGTGATAAATGTAGCACCTGACCCCTAACCGTAATTCTAAACTGCTAACCCCAACCGTAACCCTACCTACAACCCTAACACTGACAGTAACCCTTACTTCTAACCCCAACGCTATGCCTAACAAAAGCCCTAACCCTTCACCCTTCACCCTAACCCCTAAGCCTTACCCTAACACTTAACCCTAATCCCAATCCTAACCATTAAACATAACCCTGACTCTTAACCCTAACCCTAACCTTTGCCATAATGCCTAGAGATCCAACCCCAACAGGACCTACAGTTAACACTAACCCTAATCCCTAATGCTAACCTTAAACATGAACCATAAACCTAACCCTTAACCCTAACCCTATCCTTAACACCCTAACCCTAACCGTACCTGTTAACCCTCACCCTAACCCTTAACCCTGACCCTAACCCTAAACCTTAACTCTAAACCTGAATCCTAACCCTAAGCCTAACCCTTAACCCTAACCCTAACGGTAACCCTAAACATTATCATAATCCTACCCCTAAATCTAATTCTCGGACTTCTTGCTTTCTTAGAGTTTAGAAAGCCTAAAATCCTCCCATGCCATGAGTAAAAGGGGGCTCTGCAGCTCTCTCTTGCATGAAACCAGGAGCCCATACCTAGCGTATGATAGAGTGGGTTCCCGGGGAAAATTTCATCCCCCTAACCCCAGGCCCCCGCCCAGTGCAGACAGGCCCTGTACGCTAAGTATAAATACTACCCCTAACAGATAACCCTCACCATGAACATAGCACCTGACCCTGATCCTATTGCTCACCTTAAAACATAAACCTCCCCGTAACCCTAACTTATCCCCTATCTTAACCTTAATGCATAACACCCTGAGAAGAAGTCCTATCCCATAATTCTAATCCTAACCCGTAGCCATAACCGTAACACCTCATCCCTAATTCTAAAATGCCAACCCTAACCTTCACCCTACCAACAACCCTAACCCTAACCCTAACCCCTAACCCTAAGTCTCACCCTATCACTAATCTTCATCCCTAAACCGTACAGTAATCCTAACCCTAAATCTAATTCTCAGACTTCTTGCTTTCTTAGAGTTTAGAAAGCCTGCAATCCTCCCATGCCATGTGTGAAAGGAGGCTCTACCACTGTGTCCTGCATGAAACCCACGGGCCCATACCCAGAGTCTGAAACAGTGGGTTCTCAGTGACAATCCCAGCCCCCTAACCTCCCCCCAGCTTAATGCCGACAGGGCCCGTGCGCTAAGCATAAATGATACCTTTAACAGATAACCCTAACCCTGAACATGGCACCTAACCCTGTTCCTATTTCTCCCCTTAACACGTAAACCTCACCGTGAGCCTAACTTTAACCTCTTATCGTAACGTTAATGCATAACCCATTCCCTGAGAACATCCCCTATCCCATAATTCTAACCCTATCTCCTAGTCATCACTGTAACACCTAATCCCTAACCCTAATTCTCAACCGCTAAGCCTAACCGTAACGCTGCCTACAACCCTAACACTGACAGGAACCCTTACTTCTAACCCCAACGCTATGCCTAACAAAAGCCCTAACCCTTCACCCTTCACCCTAACCCTTAAGCATTAACCTAACCCTTAACCCTAATCCTAATCCTAACCATTAAACCTAACCCTAGCTCTTAAAGCTAACCCTAAACCTTACCCTCACGACTAGACCTAACCCTGACACTAACCTAACACCTAACCCCAACCATAACCCCTAAAGCTAACCCTAACCCTGAACCCTAAACCTAACCCTAACACTGAACCTTCACTATATCCCTAACCCCTAAGCCTAATCCTAACTGTTAACCCTCACCCTAACACTTAAACTGGACCATAACACTAAACATTAACCATAACACTAAACTTTAACCCTAACAATAAGCCCAACACTTAACCCTAATCCTATCCCTTAACCCTAAGCCCTAACCCTAAACCTAACCCTAACCCTTAATCTTGACCCTTACCATTAACCCTCACACTAACCCTAATCCTAATCTTTAACCATAAAGCTAACACTGAAGCCTAACCCTGTGCCAAACGCTAAACCCAAACCTTAACCCTATCCCTGAAACTTAACCATAAACCTAACTGTAACTGTTAAACCTAACACTAACCTCTAACCCTAACCCCTAACCCTAAGACCCCACCTTAACACAAAACCTAACCCTAAACGTTATCATAATCCTACCCCTAAATCTAATTCTCGGACTTCTTGCTTTCTTAGAGTTTAGAAAGCCTAAAATCCTCTCATGCCATGAGTAAAAGGGGGCTCTGCAGCTCTCTCTTGCATGAAACCAGGAGCCCATACCTAGCGTATGATAGAGTGGGTTCCCGGGGACAATCCCATCCCCCTAACCCCAGCCCCCCGCCCAGTGCAGACAGGGCCTGTACGCTAAGTATAAACACTACCCCTAACAGATAACCCTCACCCTGAACATAGCACCTGACCCTGATCCTATTGCTCACCTTAAAACATAAACCTCCCCGTAACCCTAACTTATCCCCTTATCTTAACCTTAATGCATAACACCCTGAGAAGAAGTCCTATCCCATAATTCTAATCCTAACCCCGAGCCATAACCGTAACACCTCATCCCTAATTCTAAAATGCCAACCCTAACCTTCACCCTACCAACAACCCTAACCCTAACCCTAACCCCTAACCCTAAGCCTCACCCTATCACTAATCTTCATCGCTAAACCGTACAGTAATCCTAACCCTAAATCTAATTCTCAGACTTCTTGCTTTCTCAGAGTTTTGAAAGCCTACAATCCTACTAAGCCACGCATGAAAGCCCGCTCTGCCACAGTGTCCTGCATGAAACCCAGAGGCCCATACACTGCGTACGATAGAGTGGGTTCCCAGAGACCATCACAGACCCCTAACTTCGCCTCCTAGTGCATACAGGGCCCGTGCCCTAAGGATAAACCCTACCCCTCACCCATAACCCTAACCCAGAACATAACACCTAACCCTGATCCTACTGCTCACCTTAACACGTAAACCTCACCCTAACCCTAACTTAACCCCTTATCTTAACGATAATGCATGACACCCTGAGAACAAGCCCTATACCGTAATTCTAACCCTAACTCCTAGCCATAACCATAACACCTAATCCCTAATTCTGAAACGCCAACCCTAACCTTAACCCTACCAACAACACTAACACTAACCCTAAAACCCTTACCCTAACCCTACGCCTAAAAATAACCCTAACCATTGATCCTTAGTCATAACCCCTAAAGCTTAACCCTAACCCTTAACGCTAATCCCAGTCCTAACCATTAAACATAACCCTAATTAATCCTAACCCTAACCTATACGCTAATGCCTAGAGATCTAACGCCAACACTGACCTACAGTTAACACTAACCCTAACCCCTAATCCTAACCTTAAACCTGAACCATAAACCTAACCCTTAACCCTAACCTTATCCCTAACCCCCTAACCCTAACCCTAGCTGTTAAGCCTCAGCCTAACACTTAACCCTGACTCTAACCCTAAACCATAACCCTAACCCTGAACCCTAACCCTAAGCCTAACCCTTAACCCTAACCCCTAACCCTAACGCTAACCCCAACCCTAAACCTAACCCTGGCCCCCTAACCCAGACTTAACACCTAACCCCTAACACTAACTCTAACCCTAACCACTAATCCCTAGCACCTGACCCTGACTCGAAACCTAACCCTTAACTCGAAACCCCTAACCCAAAACCTAACCCTAATTCTCACACTACTTCCATTCCCAGAGTGAAGCAAGCCTATAATACAGCCATGCCATGTGTGAGATGAGGCTCCGCCTGAGTCCTGCATGTAGGTTTTGTCCCAAGGCCCAGGGAATGACGTTGTGCTTTCGTGGTGACTCCGACCACACCCCTCTCACTGTAGATTAACCAGGTCCTGTGCCCTTAAACTGACCGCTAAATCTAAGCCCTACCACAAACCCTAACCCCTGACACTGAACCTAAGCCCCGAGCCTAAAGCCCAACACTAACTCTAAACACTTACCCTTAACCTAATCCCTAACCCTAATGCTAACCCCTAAACGTAACCCCAACCATGAACAGTAAACCTAACCCTAACCTCTAACACAAACCCTAACACATAACTCTAACCCTAAAACTAACCCTAACCCTTAACCCTAAACCTAAACCCTAACCCTAACCCTTAACCTTAACCGTTAACTCTCATGCTAACCTTTAATCCTAACCCTAATCCTAATCTTGGACACTAAACCTAACATTTAACCCTAACCCTGTACCAAACACTAATCCCTCATCTTAACCCTATCCGCAAACCTCAACCCTAAACGGACTGTAACCATTAAACCTAACAGTAACCTTAAACCCTAACCCTAATCCGTAACCCTATCCCCTCACCATAACACTACACTTCATCCTGAACACTAACCATAATCCTAACCCTAAATCTAATTCTGAGACTTCTTGCTTTCTTAGAGTTTAGAAAGCCTGCAATCCTCCCATGCCATGTGTGAAAGGAAGCTCTACCACTGTGTCCTGCATGAAACCCACGGGCCCATACCCAGAATCCGATACAGTGGGTTCCCAGTGACAATCCCAGCCCCCTAACCTCCCCGCAGCTTAATGAGCACAGGGCCCGAGCGCTAAGCATAAATGATACCTTTAACAGATAACCCTAACCCTGAACATGGCACCTAACCCTGTTCCTATTTCTCCCCTTAACACGTAAACCTCACCGTGAGCCTAACTTTAACCTCTTATCGTAACGTTAATGCATAACCCATTCCCTGAGAACATCCCCTATCCCATAATTCTAACCCTATCTCCTAGTCATCACTGTAACACCTAATCCCTAACCCTAATTCTCAACCGCTAAGCCTAACCGTAACGCTGCCTACAACCCTAACTCTGACAGGAAACCTTACTTCTAACCCCAACGCTATGCCTAACAAAAGCCCTAACACTTCACCCTTCACCCTAACCCCTAAGCCTTACCCTAACCCTTAACCCTAATCCTAATCCTAACCATTAAACCTAACCCTAGCTCTTAAAGCTAACCCTAAACCTTACCCTCACGACTAGACCTAACCCTGACACTAACCTAACACCTAACACTAACCAGAACCCCTAAAGCTAAGCCTGAACCCTATCCCTAACATAGCAGTAAACTTTAACCCTAAACCTAAGCCCACCCCGTAACCCTAATCCTATCCTTTTACCCTAAAACTAACCCCTAAACCTAACCCCTATACCTCACCCTAACTCTAACCCCAATCCTAATTCTAACCATACCCCTTCATAAAACACTAACTCCTAACCGCTAACCCTAACACTAACCAAAAACCCTAATCACTAATCCCTAACCCTAACGCTTAACCTTTACCCTAACCGTTAACCCTCACCCTAAATCTTAACACTGACCCTAACCTTAACCTTTAACTCTAAGCCTAACCCATAACCCTACAGTAAGGAAGACCCTTAATGCTAATGGGATCCCTTATCCCTAACGCTAACACTACAGCTAAAAATAACCCTAACCTTTGATCCTTAAACCTAACCCCTAACACTTACTTTAACCCCAAACCCTAACCCTAATCCTAAGCATTAAACCTAACCCTATCTCTTAACCCTAACGCTAGCCCTTACCCTAACGCCTAGATCTAACCCTAAATCTAACCTACCGCCTAATCTTAACCTTAAGCCCTAATGCTAACTCTAACCCTGAACCCTAAACCTACCCGTAACCCTTAACACTAACGCTATCCGTGAACCTTAACCCTGACCCTAACCATTACCCGCACCCAAGCATTTAACCCTGACCCTAACCCTAATCCTTAATGCTAACCCTAACACTAAACCCTAACCCTAAGCCCAACACTTATCCCTAATCCTATCCCTTAACCCTAACCCTAACCCTAATGCTACCCCCTAAACGTAACCCTAACCGTGACCAGTAAACCTAACCCTAACCTCTAACACAAACCATAGCACATAACTCTAACCCTAAAACTAACCCTAACCCTAACCCTAACCCTAAACCCTAACCCGTTACCTTAACACTAAGCGTAATTCTCACGCTAAACTTTAATCCTAACCCTAATGCTAATCTTCAACCCTAAACCTAACACTTACCCCTAACCCTGTACCAAACCCTAACCCCTCATCTTAACCCTAACCGTAAACCTCAACCCTAAACCAAAGTGTAACCGTTAAACCTAAGAGTAACCTTTAACCCTAACCCTATTCCCTAACCCTAAGCCCTCACCCTAACACTAAACTTCATCCTTAACCCTAACCAGAATCCTAACCCTAAATCTAATTCTCAGACTTCTTGCTTTCTTAGAGTTTAGAAAGCCTGCAATCCTCCCATGCCATGCGTGAAAGGAGGCTCTACCACTCTGTCCTGCATGAAACCCATGGGCCCATACCCAGAGAATGATAGAGTGGGTTCCCGGGTACAATCCCAGCCCCCTAAACTCCCCCCGCCCGCCTAATGCAGACAGGGCCCGTGCGCTAAGCATAAACAATACCTTTAACAGATAACCCTAACCCTGAACATAACACCCAACCCTGTTCCTATTTCTCCCCTTAACACGTAAACCTCACCGTGCGCCTAACTTTAACCTCTTATCCTAACGTTAATGCATAACCCATTTCCTGAGAACAACCCCTATCCCATAATTCTAACCCTATCTCCTAGTCATCACTGTGACACCTAATCCCTAACCCTAATTCTAAACTGCTAACCCTAACCGTAACCCTACCTACAACCCTAACACTGACAGTAACCCTTACTTCTAACCCCAACGCTATGCCTAACAAAAACCCTAACCCTTGACCCTAACCCTTCACCCTAACCCCTAAGCCTTACCCTAACCCTTATCCCGAACCCTAATCCTAACCATTAAACCTAACCCTAGCTCTTAAAGCTAACCCTAAACCTTACCCTCACGACTAGACCTAACCCTGACACTAACCTAACACCTAACCCTAACCAGAACCCCTAAAGCTAACCCTGAACCCTATCCCTAACCCTAGCAGTAAACTTTAACCCTAAACCTAAGCCCAACCCGTAACCCTAATCCTATCCTTTTACCCTAAAACTAACCCCTAAACCTAACCCCTATACCTCACCCTAACTCTAACCCCAATCCTAATTCTAACCATACCCCTTCATAAAACACTAACTCCTAACCGCTAACCCTAACACTAACCAAAAACCCTAATCACTAATCCCTAACCCTAACGCTTAACCTTTACCCTAACCGTTAACCCTCACCCTAAATCTTAACACTGACCCTAACATTAACCTTTAACTCTAAGCCTAACCTTTAACCCTAGAGTAAGGAAGACCCTTAATGCTAATGGGATCCCTTATCCCTAACCCTAACACTACAGCTAAAAATAACCCTAACCTTGGATCCTTAAAACTAACCCCTAACACTTACTTCACCCCAAACCCTAACCCTAATCCTAAGCATTAAACCTAAACCTATATCTTAACCCTAATGCTAGCCCTTACCCTAACGCCTAGATCTAACCCTAAATCTAACCTACCGCCTAATCCTAACCTTAAGCCCTAATGCTAACACTAACCCTGAACCCTAAACCTACCCGTAACCCTTAACACTAAACCTATCCGTGAACCTTAACCCTGACCCTAACCATTACACGCACCCAAGCATTTAACCCTGACCCTAACCCTAATCCTTAATGCTAACCCTAACACTAAACCCTAACCCTAAGCCCAACACTTATCCCTAATCCTATCCCTTAACCCTAACCCTAACCCTAATGCTACCCCCTAAACGTAACCCTAACCGTGACCAGTAAACCTAACCCTAACCTCTAACACAAACCATAGCACATAACTCTAACCCTAAAACTAACCCTAACCCTAACCCTAACCCTAAACCCTAAACCGTAACCTTAACACTAAGCGTAATTCTCACGCTAAACTTTAATCCTAACCCTAATGCTAATCTTAAACCCTAAACCTAACACTTACCCCTAACCCTGTACCAAACCCTAACCCCTCATCTTAACCCTAACCGTAAACCTCAACCCTAAACCAAAGTGTAACCGTTAAACCTAAGAGTAACCTTTAACCCTAACCCGAATCAGTAACCCTAAGCCCTCACCCTAACACTAAACTTCATCCTTAACCCTAACCAGAATCCTAACCCTAAATTTAATACTCAGACTTCTTGTTTTCTTAGAGTTTAGAAAGCCTGCAATCCTCCCATGCCATGTGTGAAAGGAGGCTCTACCACTGTGTCCTGCATGAAACCCACGGGCCCATACCCAGAGTATGATAGAGTGGGTTCCTGGGTACAATCCCAGCCCCCTAAACTCCCCCCGCCCGCCTAATGCAGACAGGGCCCGTGCGCTAAGCATAAACAATACCTTTAACAGATAACCCTAACCCTGAACATAACACCCAACCCTGTTCCTATTTCTCCCCTTAACACGTAAACCTCACCGTGAGCCTAACTTTAACCTCTTATCGTAACGTTAATGCATAACCCATTCCCTGAGAACATCCCCTATCCCATAATTCTAACCCTATCTCCTAGTCATCACTGTAACACCTAATCCCTAACCCTAATTCTCAACCGCTAAGCCTAACCGTAACGCTGCCTACAACCCTAACTCTGACAGGAAACCTTACTTCTAACCCCAACGCTATGCCTAACAAAAGCCCTAACACTTCACCCTTCACCCTAACCCCTAAGCCTTACCCTAACCCTTAACCCTAATCCTAATCCTAACCATTAAACCTAACCCTAGCTCTTAAAGCTAACCCTAAACCTTACCCTCACGACTAGACCTAACCCTGACACTAACCTAACACCTAACACTAACCAGAACCCCTAAAGCTAAGCCTGAACCCTATCCCTAACATAGCAGTAAACTTTAACCCTAAACCTAAGCCCACCCCGTAACCCTAATCCTATCCTTTTACCCTAAAACTAACCCCTAAACCTAACCCCTATACCTCACCCTAACTCTAACCCCAATCCTAATTCTAACCATACCCCTTCATAAAACACTAACTCCTAACCGCTAACCCTAACACTAACCAAAAACCCTAATCACTAATCCCTAACCCTAACGCTTAACCTTTACCCTAACCGTTAACCCTCACCCTAAATCTTAACACTGACCCTAACCTTAACCTTTAACTCTAAGCCTAACCCATAACCCTACAGTAAGGAAGACCCTTAATGCTAATGGGATCCCTTATCCCTAACGCTAACACTACAGCTAAAAATAACCCTAACCTTTGATCCTTAAACCTAACCCCTAACACTTACTTTAACCCCAAACCCTAACCCTAATCCTAAGCATTAAACCTAACCCTATCTCTTAACCCTAACGCTAGCCCTTACCCTAACGCCTAGATCTAACCCTAAATCTAACCTACCGCCTAATCTTAACCTTAAGCCCTAATGCTAACTCTAACCCTGAACCCTAAACCTACCCGTAACCCTTAACACTAACGCTATCCGTGAACCTTAACCCTGACCCTAACCATTACCCGCACCCAAGCATTTAACCCTGACCCTAACCCTAATCCTTAATGCTAACCCTAACACTAAACCCTCACCCTAAGCCCAACACTTATCCCTAATCCTATCCCTTAACCCTAACCCTAACCCTAATGCTACCCCCTAAACGTAACCCTAACCGTGACCAGTAAACCTAACCCTAACCTCTAACACAAACCATAGCACATAACTCTAAACCTAAAACTAACCCTAACCCTAACCCTAACCCTAAACCCTAACCCGTTACCTTAACACTAAGCGTAATTCTCACGCTAAACTTTAATCCTAACCCTAATGCTAATCTTCAACCCTAAACCTAACACTTACCCCTAACCCTGTACCAAACCCTAACCCCTCATCTTAACCCTAACCGTAAACCTCAACCCTAAACCAAAGTGTAACCGTTAAACCTAAGAGTAACCTTTAACCCTAACCCTATTCCCTAACCCTAAGCCCTCACCCTAACACTAAACTTCATCCTTAACCCTAACCAGAATCCTAACCCTAAATCTAATTCTCAGACTTCTTGCTTTCTTAGAGTTTAGAAAGCCTGCAATCCTCCCATGCCATGCGTGAAAGGAGGCTCTACCACTCTGTCCTGCATGAAACCCATGGGCCCATACCCAGAGAATGATAGAGTGGGTTCCCGGGTACAATCCCAGCCCCCTAAACTCCCCCCGCCCGCCTAATGCAGACAGGGCCCGTGCGCTAAGCATAAACAATACCTTTAACAGATAACCCTAACCCTGAACATAACACCCAACCCTGTTCCTATTTCTCCCCTTAACACGTAAACCTCACCGTGCGCCTAACTTTAACCTCTTATCCTAACGTTAATGCATAACCCATTTCCTGAGAACAACCCCTATCCCATAATTCTAACCCTATCTCCTAGTCATCACTGTGACACCTAATCCCTAACCCTAATTCTAAACTGCTAACCCTAACCGTAACCCTACCTACAACCCTAACACTGACAGTAACCCTTACTTCTAACCCCAACGCTATGCCTAACAAAAACCCTAACCCTTGACCCTAACCCTTCACCCTAACCCCTAAGCCTTACCCTAACCCTTATCCCGAACCCTAATCCTAACCATTAAACCTAACCCTAGCTCTTAAAGCTAACCCTAAACCTTACCCTCACGACTAGACCTAACCCTGACACTAACCTAACACCTAACCCTAACCAGAACCCCTAAAGCTAACCCTGAACCCTATCCCTAACCCTAGCAGTAAACTTTAACCCTAAACCTAAGCCCAACCCGTAACCCTAATCCTATCCTTTTACCCTAAAACTAACCCCTAAACCTAACCCCTATACCTCACCCTAACTCTAACCCCAATCCTAATTCTAACCATACCCCTTCATAAAACACTAACTCCTAACCGCTAATCCTAACACTAACCAAAAACCCTAATCACTAATCCCTAACCCTAACGCTTAACCTTTACCCTAACCGTTAACCCTCACCCTAAATCTTAACACTGACCCTAACATTAACCTTTAACTCTAAGCCTAACCTTTAACCCTAGAGTAAGGAAGACCCTTAATGCTAATGGCATCCCTTATCCCTAACCCTAACACTACAGCTAAAAATAACCCTAACCTTGGATCCTTAAAACTAACCCCTAACACTTACTTCACCCCAAACCCTAACCCTAATCCTAAGCATTAAACCTAAACCTATATCTTAACCCTAATGCTAGCCCTTACCCTAACGCCTAGATCTAACCCTAAATCTAACCTACCGCCTAATCCTAACCTTAAGCCCTAATGCTAACACTAACCCTGAACCCTAAACCTACCCGTAACCCTTAACACTAAACCTATCCGTGAACCTTAACCCTGACCCTAACCATTACACGCACCCAAGCATTTAACCCTGACCCTAACCCTAATCCTTAATGCTAACCCTAACACTAAACCCTAACCCTAAGCCCAACACTTATCCCTAATCCTATCCCTTAACCCTAACCCTAACCCTAATGCTACCCCCTAAACGTAACCCTAACCGTGACCAGTAAACCTAACCCTAACCTCTAACACAAACCATAGCACATAACTCTAACCCTAAAACTAACCCTAACCCTAACCCTAACCCTAAACCCTAAACCGTAACCTTAACACTAAGCGTAATTCTCACGCTAAACTTTAATCCTAACCCTAATGCTAATCTTAAACCCTAAACCTAACACTTACCCCTAACCCTGTACCAAACCCTAACCCCTCATCTTAACCCTAACCGTAAACCTCAACCCTAAACCAAAGTGTAACCGTTAAACCTAAGAGTAACCTTTAACCCTAACCCGAATCAGTAACCCTAAGCCCTCACCCTAACACTAAACTTCATCCTTAACCCTAACCAGAATCCTAACCCTAAATTTAATACTCAGACTTCTTGTTTTCTTAGAGTTTAGAAAGCCTGCAATCCTCCCATTCCATGTGTGAAAGGAGGCTCTACCACTGTGTCCTGCATGAAACCCACGGGCCCATACCCAGAGTATGATAGAGTGGGTTCCTGGGTACAATCCCAGCCCCCTAAACTCCCCCCGCCCGCCTAATGCAGACAGGGCCCGTGCGCTAAGCATAAACAATACCTTTAACAGATAACCCTAACCCTGAACATAACACCCAACCCTGTTCCTATTTCTCCCCTTAACACGTAAACCTCACCGTGCGCCTAACTTTAACCTCTTATCCTAACGTTAATGCATAACCCATTTCCTGAGAACAACCCCTATTCCATGATTCTAACCCTATCTCCTAGTCATCACTGTGACACCTAATCCCTAACCCTAATTCTAAACCGCTAACCCTAACCGTAACCCTACCTACAACCCTAACACTGACAGTAACCCTTACTTCTAACCCCAACGCTATGCCTAACAAAAACCCTAACCCTTGACCCTAACCCTTCACCCTAACCCCTAAGCCTTACCCTAACCCTTAACCCTAATCCTAATCCTAACCATTAAACCTAACCCTAGCTCTTAAAGCTAACCCTAAACCTTACCCTCACGACTAGACCTAACCCTGACACTAACCTAACACCTAACCCCAACATGAACCCCTAAAGCTAACACTGAAGCTTATCCCTAACCCTAGCAGTAAACTTTAACCCTAAACGTAAGCTGAACCCGTAACCCTAATCCTATCCTTTTACCCTAAAACTAACCCCTAAACCTAACCCCTATACCTCACCCTAACTCTAACCCCAATCCTAATTCTAACCATACCCCTTCATAAAACACTAACTCCTAACCGCTAACCCTAACACTAACCAAAAACCCTAATCACTAATCCCTAACCCTAACGCTTAACCTTTACCCTAACCGTTAACCCTCACCCTAAATCTTAACACTGACCCTAACCTTAACCTTTAACTCTAAGCCTAACCCTTAACCCTACAGTAAGGAAGACCCTTAATGCTAATGGGATCCCTTATCCCTAACCCTAACACTACAGCTAAAAATACCACTAACCTTGGATCCTTAAACCTAACACCTAACACTTACTTTAACCCCAAACCCTAACCCTAATCCTAAGCATTAAACCTAACCCTATCTCTTAACCCTAACGCTAGCCCTTACCCTAACGCGTAGATCTCACCCTAAATCTAACCTACGGCCTAATCCTAACCTTAAGCCCTAATGCTAACACTAACCCTGAACCCTAAACCTACCCGTAACCCTTAACACTAACCCTATCCGTGAACCTTAACCCTGACCCTAACCATTACCCGCACCCAAGCATTTAACCCTGACCCTAACCCTAATCCTTAATGCTAACCCTAACACTAAACCCTAACCCTAAGCCCAACACTTATCCCTAATCCTATCCCTTAACCCTAACCCTAACCCTAATGCTACCCCCTAAACGTAACCCTAACCGTGACCAGTAAACCTAACCCTAACCTCTAACACAAACCATAGCACATAACTCTAACCCTAAAACTAACCCTAACCCTAACCCTAACCCTAAACCCTAACCCGTAACCTTAACACTAAGCGTAATTCTCACGCTAAACTTTAATCCTAAACCTAATGCTAATCTTCAACCCTAAACCTAACACTTAACCCTAACCCTGTACCAAACCCTAACCCCTCATCTTAACCCTAACCGTAAAACTCAACCCTAAACCAAAGTGTAACCGTTAAACCTAAGAGTAACCTTTAACCCTAACCCTATTCCCTAACCCTAAGCCCTCACCCTAACACTAAACTTCATCCTTAACCCTAACCAGAATCCTAACCCTAAATCTAATTCTCATACTTCTTGCTTTCTTAGAGTTTAGAAAGCCTGCAATCCTCCCATGCCATGCGTGAAAGGAGGCTCTACCACTGTGTCCTGCATGAAACCCACGGGCCCATACCCAGAGTATGATAGAGTGGATTCCCGGGTACAATCCCAGCCCCCTAAACTCCCCCCGCCCGCCTAATGCAGACAGGGCCCGTGCGCTAAGCATAAACAATACCTTTAACAGATAACCCTAACCCTGAACATAACACCCAACCCTGTTCCTATTTCTCCCCTTAACACGTAAACCTCACCGTGTGCCTAACTTTAACCTCTTATCCTAACGTTAATGCATAACCCATTTCCTGAGAACAACCCCTATCCCATAATTCTAACCCTATCTCCTAGTCATCACTGTGACACCTAATCCCTAACCCTAATTCTAAACCGCTAACCCTAACCGTAACCCTACCTACAACCCTAACACTGACAGTAACCCTTACTTCTAACCCCAACGCTATGCCTAACAAAAACCCTAACCCTTGACCCTAACCCTTCACCCTAACCCCTAAGCCTTACCCTAACCCTTATCCCGAACCCTAATCCTAACCATTAAACCTAACCCTAGCTCTTAAAGCTAACCCTAAACCTTAACCTCACGACTAGACCTAACCCTGACACTAACCTAACACCTAACGCTAACCAGAACCCCTAAAGCTAACCCTGAACCCTATCCCTATCCCTAGCAGTAAACTTTAACCCTAAACCTAAGCCCAACCCGTAACCCTAATCCTATCCTTTTACCCTAAAACTAACCCCTAAACCTAACCCCTATACCTCACCCTAACTCTAACCCCAATCCTAATTCTAACCATACCCCTTCATAAAACACTAACTCCTAACCGCTAATCCTAACACTAACCAAAAACCCTAATCACTAATCCCTAACCCTAACGCTTAACCTTTACCCTAACCGTTAACCCTCACCCTAAATCTTAACACTGACCCTAACATTAACCTTTAACTCTAAGCCTAACCCTTAACCCTACAGTAAGGAAGACCCTTAATGCTAATGGGATCCCTTATCCCTAACCTTAACACTACAGCTAAAAATAACCCTAACCTTGGATCCTTAAAACTAACCCCTAACACTTACTTCACCCCAAACCCTAACCCTAATCCTAAGCATTAAACCTAAACCTATATCTTAACCCTAATGCTAGCCCTTACCCTAACGCCTAGATCTAACCCTAAATCTAACCTACCGCCTAATCCTAACCTTAAGCCCTAATGCTAACGCTAACCCTGAACCCTAAACCTACCCGTAACCCTTAACACTAACCCTATCCGTGAACCTTAACCCTGACCCTAACCATTACCCGCACCCAAGCATTTAACCCTGACCCTAACCCTAATCCTTAATGTTAACCCTAACACTAAACACTAACCCTAAGCCCAACACTTATCCCTAATCCTATCCCTTAACCCTAACCCTAACCCTAATGCTACCCCCTAAACGTAACCCTAACCGTGACCAGTAAACCTAACCCTAACCTCTAACACAAACCATAGCACATAACTCTAACCCTAAAACTAACCCTAACCCTAACCCTAACCCTAAACCCTAACCCGTAACCTTAACACTAAGCGTAATTCTCACGCTAAACTTTAATCCTAACCCTAATGCTAATCTTAAACCCTAAACCTAACACTTACCCCTAACCCTGTACCAAACCCTAACCCCTCATCTTAACCCTAACCGTAAACCTCAACCCTAAACCAAAGTGTAACCGTTAAACCTAAGAGTAACCTTTAACCCTAACCCTATTCCCTAACCCTAAGCCCTCACCCTAACACTAAACTTCATCCTTAACCCTAACCAGAATCCTAACCCTAAATCTAATTCTCAGACTTCTTGCTTTCTTAGAGTTTAGAAAGCCTGCAATCCTCCCATGCCATGCGTGAAAAGAGGCTCTACCAGTGTGTCCTGCATGAAACCCACGGGCCCATACCCAGAGTATGATAGAGTGGGTTCCCGGGTACAATCCCAGCCCCCTAAACTCCCCCCGCCCGCCTAATGCAGACAGGGCCCGTGCGCTAAGCATAAACAATACCTTTAACAGATAACCCTAACCCTGAACATAACACCCAACCCTGTTCCTATTTCTCCCCTTAACACGTAAACCTCACCGTGCGCCTAACTTTAACCTCTTATCCTAACGTTAATGAATAACCCATTTCCTGAGAACAACCCCTATCCCATAATTCTAACCCTATCTCCTAGTCATCACTGTGACACCTAATCCCTAACCCTAATTCTAAACCGCTAACCCTAACCGTAACCCTACCTACAACCCTAACACTGACAGTAACCCTTACTTCTAACCCCAACGCTATGCCTAACAAAAACCCTAACCCTTGACCCTAACCCTTCACCCTAACCCCTAAGCCTTACCCTAACCCTTATCCCGAACCCTAATCCTAACCATTAAACCTAACCCTAGCTCTTAAAGCTAACCCTAAACCTTACCCTCACGACTAGACCTAACCCTGACACTAACCTAACACCTAACCCTAACCAGAACCCCTAAAGCTAACCCTGAACCCTATCCCTAACCCTAGCAGTAAACTTTAACCCTAAACCTAAGCCCAACCCGTAACCCTAATCCTATCCTTTTACCCTAAAACTAACCCCTAAACCTAACCCCTATACCTCACCCTAACTCTAACCCCAATCCTAATTCTAAACATACCCCTTCATAAAACACTAATTCCTAACCGCTAACCCTAACCCTAACCAAAAACCCTAATCACTAATCCCTAACCCTAACGCTTAACCTTTACCCTAACCGTTAACCCTCACCCTAAATCTTAACACTGACCCTAACCTTAACCTTTAACTCTAAGCCTAACCCTTAACCCTACAGTAAGGAAGACCCTTAATGCTAATGGGATCCCTTATCCCTAACCCTAACACTACAGCTAAAAATAACCCTAACCTTGGATCCTTAAACCTAACCCCTAACACTTACTTTAACCCCAAACCCTAACCCTAATCCTAAGCATTAAACCTAACCCTATCTCTTAACCCTAACGCTAGCCCTTACCCTAACGCCTAGATCTAACCCTAAATCTAACCTACCGCCTAATCCTAACCTTAAGCCCTAATGCTAACACTAACCCTGAACCCTAAACCTACCCGTAACCCTTAACACTAACCCTATCCGTGAACCTTAACCCTGACCCTAACCATTACCAGCACCCAAGCATTTAACCCTGACCCTAATCCTTAATGATAACCCTAACACTAAACCCTAACCCTAAGCACAACATTTAACCCTAATCCTATCCCTTAAACCTAACCCTAACCCTAACCCTAATGCTAACCCCGAAACGTAACCCTAACCGTGACCAGTAAACCTAACCCTAACCTCTAACACAAACCATAGCACATAACTCTAACCCTAAAACTAACCCTAACCCTAACCCTAACCCTAACCACTACCCTAACCCTAAACCCTAAACCCTAACACCAACCCCAACCCCTACCCTAACCCCTAACCCTAACCCTACCCTAACCCTAACCCCAAACCCTAACCCTAACCCAACCCTAACCCTAACCCCAACCCCAATCCCTAACCCCAACCCTAACCCAACCCTAACCCTTACCCTAACCCCAACCCCTAACCCTAACCCCTAACCCTAACCCCTAATCATAACCCTAACCCCAAACCCCAACCCCTAACCCCTAACCCTAACCCCAAACCCTAACCCCTAACCCTAACCCTAACCCAACCCTACTCTACCCTGACCTGACCCTAACCCTAACCCCAACCCCAACCCCTAACCCTAACCCTAACCCTAACCCCAACACCAACCCCTAACCCCAACCCTAACCCTAACCCCTAACCCTAACCCTAACCTCTAACCCTAACCCCTAACCCCAACCCCTAACCCTAACCAAACCCTAACCCAACCCTAACCAAACCCTAACACTAACCCTAACCCCTACCCCTAACCCTAGCCCTAACCCCTAACCCTAACCCTACCCCTACCCCGACCCCTAACCCCTAACCCTAACCCCAAACCCTAACCCTAACCCCTAACCCTAACCCTAACCCTACCCTAACCCCAACCTCAACCTCAACACCTAACCCTAACACCTAACCCCAACCCCAACCCCAACCCCTAACCCTAACCCTAACCCCTAACCCTCACCCCTAACCCTAACCCTTAACCCTAACCCTAACCCAAACCCTAACCCAAACCCTAACCCAAACCCAAACCCTAACCCTAACCCTAAACCTACCCCAACCCTACCCTACCCTACCCTAACCCCAACCCCAACCCCAACCCCTAACCCTCACCCCAACCCCAACCCCTATCCCTAACCCTAAACCCTAACCCTAACCCTAACCCCTAACCCTAACCCCTAACACTAACCCCTAACCCTAACCCCTAACACTGACCCTGACCCTGACCCTAACTCTTAACCCCTAACCCCAACACTAACCCTAACCCCAGCCCTAACCCTAACCCCAACCCTAACCCCTACCCTAACCCTAACCCTAACTCTTACCCTAACCCTACCCTAACCCTAACCCTAAACCCTAACCCTAACCCCAACCCCTAAACCTAACCCCTAACCCTAACCCCTAACCCTAACCCTAAACCCTAACCCTAACCCCTAACCCTAACCCTAACCCCAACCCCAACCCCAACCCCTAACCCTTAACTCTTAACCCTACCCCTAACCCTAACCCTAACCCAACCCAACCCTAACCCTAACCCCAACCCCTAACCCTAACCCTAAACCCTAACCCTAACCCTAATTACTATGTTGAGAATTATTTGCCAGTTTTTGCAGCACCTTTCACCATAATTGTGATAAGGTTCATCTCTGTCTCCTTGAAACGAAGAGGGCTTCCATGGAAAAATTATGCTGAGACCCAGCTCACTTGGTGTGGCCGATACTTGATCCTGGAGCCTGGCAAGAAGCCATTCTTCTAAGTATCATTGCACCATCCTTTTTCCATTATTTACAAAAGCAGAACACCTTTCACCATTTAGCATAAGGATCAGTCACTGGAGGGTAGGTTTTCGTGTGGGGTTGGGGGGGTGGTGGGAGGCAGACCATCTGTCAGTATGGTGGTTTGTTTATATTATCCCCAGAGAGGAGAAGTGGGCATGTGTGTGGCAGTTGAAAAGTGTGGATCCTGTTTCAGTCTTAGACCCCTCTATGCGTGGGCACAGGTAACTGGCTTGTTCCAAGAAGTATGTCACAGAGCTTTTGAAATAAACACTACATTGAGAGTTATTTGCCAGTTTTTGCAGCACCATTCACGATAATTGTGATAAGGTTCATCTCTCCCTCCTTAAATCCAAGATGGCTGCGATGGAAAAAACTATGGTGAGGCCTAGCTAACTTGGTGTTGCTGAAACTTGGTATTGGAGCCTGGCAAGAGACCACTCTTTCAAGTATCATTCCACCATCCTTTCTCCATTATTTTAAAAGGCAGAGCACCTTTCACCAGTGAGCATAAGAATGAGTTGCTGGAGGGGATGTTTTTATGTCGAGTCAGGGGGTGGTGGAGGGGCAGGCCCTCTGTCAGTCTGGTGATTTGTTTTTATTATCCCCAGAGAGGAGAAGTGGGTATGTGTGTGGCAGGTGAAAAGGGCAGACCCTGTTTCAGTCTTAGACTGAACAGGATCCGCAGTTTTCAGCCTGTTCCTTTAAGAATCATTTGATTCATCAGCTGGGACTCTACCAAGGTTCTATAGACCCCTCTATGAGTGCGCCCAGTAAACTGGCTGGTTCCAAGAAGTATACCGCAGAGCTTTTGAAATAACTACTACGGTGAGAATTATTTGCCAGTTTCTGCAGCACCTTTCACCATAATTGTGACAAGGTACTTCTCTGCCTCCTTAATCCCAAGATGGCTGCCAGGGAAAAAACTATGCTGAGGCCTAGCTCACTTGGTGTTGCCGATACTTGGTACGGGAGCGTGGAATAAAACCAGTCTTTCAAGTATCATTCCACCATCCTTTTTCCATTATTTTAAAAGGCATAGCACCGTTTGCCAGTTAGCATAAGAATGAGTCACTGGAGGGGACGTTTTTGTGTGGGGTCGTGTGGTGTGTGTGGGGGGGCAAGCCCTCTGTCAGTCCAGTGGTTTGTTTTTATTATGCCCAGAGAGGAGAAGTGGGCATGTGTGTGGCAGGTGAAAAGTGCGGATCCTGTTTCAGACTTAGACTGAAACAGGATCCGCACTTTTCAGCCCGTTCCTTTAAGACTCCTTTGATTCATTCTCAATGATGGTGGAATGGTGGTGACCTCCTGGATTCGTGCTCCTGGAGTGGAAGGCATGGGTCTCCCACTGCCCACAACCCTAGAGGTTCACTTCCCCACAAGAACGGTGGTGTGAATCCATGGAGAATCAGCGTGGGACAGAGAGAGAGAGCAAGAAAAGACTGAGGTGATTAGGGAAATAAATCACCAAAATCTGGAGAGTGCGGGATGGCCAATAGAGAAGGGAGCACGGGACAGCTGTACCCACCTCACCAGAGAGTGGGGTGGGTTCAGCCCCACAGGAAAGCATCTTGTTCCCCCTCTGACCTCCACACCCACTCAATTGAGGATCTGCCTGAAGTCGGTGCAGAATCGCCACGGGAGATGTGGGGCTCTGCAGAGAGGAGACATTGGCAGGAGGCATTTTGGACCCTGGAGTGCTGTGCGCAGCTGAAGCACCTAGCAACTGTCTCCTATACGCGGGCGGTGGGGCTGCTTTGGTCCCGGCTCTAGCAGATGCCAAACTGCCTCGTATAGGTGGGCGGCTGGATTCTCACGGTCCCCGGCTCCTCTGGCCTCTGCCGGTCCCTGAGCATTCAACCCCAGTGACAGTGATCTGCAGACGGGCGGCCGCCATTGTCGGGGTCCACAGCCTAAACGCTGAGGAGCGATTGGGTACCGGGCGGCTCCCTGGGCGGCTCCCTTCCCTAGTCCACGGACCCTGACTAGGAGCACTGAGTGGTTCCTTTGTGTGAACACTGAGTGGTTCCCCAGTCACGAGAGAGTAGAGCGTGGACCTTGCAGACATTGGGGTGGGGCAGACCATCGCCCGCGGGAACTGCAGTGGCTGGGGCGTTGGGCGAATGAGGGCACCGCTCCACTCTCCCTATCCACTGTCTTTCTCACAGAGAGAGACAGAAGCCACCTCGGGAGAGGAAGAGGGGCAGCCCCCCCAGCGGAGCTAGCAAAATCCTGAACAATATGTGAAGGGCTCCCCCTAGTGACAGAGGAGGCAGCTTACCTGGCACTCACAGTGTGCCCCTATCCAGACTAAAGCTGAAAGAAGGGATCTTAAGGATTCATTCAGATGGGAAGGGCTCAGCGAAGGAACTCTAGGAGTATAAAGAATCAAGCTGAAACCATGCCCTCAAAGAGGATTACTAGTTCTCCACCAATTAACACAAAGCAGATTCCAAATAGCAACATGTCACAGGAAGAATTTCAAACATGGATCATAAATACGCTGAACATTATGCAAGAAAAAATGGATAATCAACACAAAGAAACCACAAAAAAGATCCAGGACTTGGAAGAAAAATTCACCAAAGAAATTGAAATACTGAAGAAAAATCAAACTGAACTCCTGGAAATGAAAAATTTATTCAAGGAGCTACAAAACACAGTGGAAAGTCTCAAGAGCAGGGTAGATCAAACAGAAGAAAGAATCTCAGAGATCGAAGATAACACTTTCCAATTAAATAAGGCAGTCACAGAGTTAAAACAAAGAAACATGAGAAATAATCATAGTCTACAAGAAATGTGGGATTATGTGAAGAAGCCTAACGTGAGAGTTATCGGCATTCCTGAGGGTGAAGAAGACAATAAGCAAGGGTTGAATAAAGTATCTGAAGATATAATTGAGGAAAATTTCCCAGGCCTTGCCAAATCTCTAGATACACAGGTTCAAGAAGCTCAAAGAACCTCTGAGAGATTCATACCAAATAGGAAGACACCACGTCATGTAGTTATCAGACTGACCAAAATATCCACTAACGAGGCCCTTCTTCAATCTGTAAGGAGAAAGAAACAAGTAACATACAAAGGAAAGCCCATCCGAATCACGCCAGATTTCTCAACTGAAACCTTACAAGCAAGAAGAGATTGGAGCCCCATTCTCACTCTTCTGAAACAGAATAATGCCCAGCCTAGAATCCTGTACCCAGATAAGCTCAGTTTTATATATGAAGGTGAAATTAAGACATTCTCAGATAAACAAAAACTCAGAGAATTCACCAAGACAAGAGCAGCTTTCCAAGAAGTATTCAAAACAGAGTTACACGTGGTCCAGCACAAGAAGGACCCTCGAATGTAACACTAATCAAGAGATAAATATGAAAACACAGTTATCATAATGGCTCAAGAGAGAAAACAGATCAATGAAATTCAACCCAACATGAGGAACAGCAATCTGTCTCGCTTATCAGTTCTCTCATTAAATGTGAATGGATTGAATTCCCCACTCAAGAGACATGGACTGGCCCAATGGATAAAAAAGATATAAGCCAAGTATCTGCTGTCTTCAGGAAACTCATCTAACCTGCAAGGATGCATTTAGACTGAAAATAAAAGGGTGGAAATCAATATTCCAAGCAAATGGAACCCAAAAGAAAGCTGGCGTGGCAGTTCTAATCTCCGATAACGTAGTTTTTAAATCAACAAAAGTAAAGAAAGACAAAGATGGTTACTATATACTGGTGAAGGGTACAATTCAACAAGAAGACATAACTATACTTAACATATATGCACCCGATCTAGGTGCACCCAGATTCATAAAGCAAACCCTACTTGATCTGAACCAAATGATAGATAACAACACTTTAGTAGCCAGAGATTTTAACACGCCACTGACAGTTCAAGACAGATCCTCCAAACAAAAAATAAACAAAGAAATATTGGACGTAAATAGAATGCTAGAACAAATGGGCCTGACTGACATCTACAGGACATTCTACCCAAATACCACTGAATATAAGTTCTTCTCATCAGCTCATGGGACATTCTCCAAGATTGACCATATCTTAGGACATAAAGAATGTCTTAAAAAATTTAAAAATATAGAAATAATACCATGCAGCTTCTCGGATCACAGTGGAATAAAAGTAACAATGAACCCTAACAGAAATCCTCATTTCTACTCAAAGTCATGGAAGCTAAATAACCTTCTCCTGAACAATCATTTTATAAATGAAGAAATCAAGTCAGAAATCAAAAGATTCTTTGAATTAAACGACAAAGGAGATACAACTTATCAAAATCTGTGGGACACAGCTAAAGCAGTCCTGAGAGGAAAATTTATTTCCATAAATGCCTATGCCAAAAAGACAGAAAACTTACAAACAGACAATCTAATGAATAGACTCAAAGAGCTGGAGAAGAAAGAAGAGACCAAACCCAAACCCAGCAGAAGGAAATTATTAAGATTAAATCAGAACTAAATGAAAAGGACCATAAGGGAGCATAAGGGAGATTAAACCAAACCATAACGGAGATTAATAAAACCAAAATTTGGTTCTTTGAAAAAATAAACAAAATTGACACACTTCTGGCTAAACTAACCAAGAGCAGAAAAGAAAAATCTCTTATAACCTCGATCAGGAACACGAAAGGAGTAATCACGACTGATGCCACAGAGATACATGATATCATCTATGAATTCTACAAAAATCTTTATGCACACAAATTAGAAAACCTGGAGGAAATGGACAAATTCTTATAAACACACAGCCTTCCCAGGCTCAACCAGGAAGAAATAGAATTCCTGAATAGACCGATATCTAGATCTGAAATTGAAACAGCAATAAAAAACCTTCCCAAAAAGAAAAGCCCTGGACCAGATGGGTTCACCCCTGAATTCTACCATACCTACAAAGAAGAACTGGTGCCCATCGTACATAAACTATTCTCCAATATAGAGAAGGATGGGATTCTCCCCAACACTTTTTACCAAGCCAACATAATCCTGATACCAAATCCAGGAAAGGATGCAACTAAAACAGAGAACTATAGACCAATTTCTCTTATGAATATAGATGCAAAAATTCTCAATAAAATTCTAACAAATCGAATCCAAGTGCTTATCAAAAAAATAATCCATCACGACCAAGTGGGCTTCATCCCAGAGATGCAGGGATGGTTTGACATATGGGAATGTAATTCATCACATAAATAGAAGCAAAAATAAAGATCAGATGATCCTCTCAATAGATGCAGAGAAAGCATTTGACAAAATTCAACACCCTTTTATGATAAGAACACTTAACAAAATAGGCATAGATGGGGCCTATATAAAAATGATACAAGCCATATACGACAAACCCTCAGCCAACATCATACTGAATGGGGAAAAACTGAAAGCATTCCCACTTCAAACTGGAACCAGACAAGGCTTACCACTGTCCCCATTACTTTTCTACATAGTATTGGAAGTCCTCGCAAGAGCTATCAGGCAAGAGAGCAGAATCAAGGGAGTTGAAATAGGGACAGAAGAGATCAAACTCTCACTCTTTGCTGATGATATGATGTTATATCTATAAAACCCCAAGGTTTCAACCAAGAGACTCCTGGAATTGATCAATGAATTCAGTAAAGTCTCAGGATACAAAATCAATACACACAAATCAGAGGCATTCATATATGCCAATAACAGTCAAATGGAAAACCAAATTAAGGACTCAATACCCTTCAAAATAGCAACAAAGAAAATAAAATACCTAGGAATTTATTTAACTAAGGAGGTAAAGGACCTCTATAGGGAGAACTATGAAACACTGAGGAAGGAAATTGCAGAACATGTAAATAGGTGGAAAACCATACCATGCTCATGGATCGGTAGAATCAACATTGTTAAAATGTCTATACTGCCCAAAGTTATCTACAGATTCAATGCAATCCTTATTAAATTACCAACATCTTTTTTCACAGACATAGAAAAACTAATTTTACGCTTTGTATGGAACCAGGGAAGACCCCGTTTAGCAAAAGCAATCTTAAACAACAAAAACAAAATGGGAAGTATTAATTTGCCAGACTTCAAACTATACTACAAGGCTGTGGTTCTTAAAACAGCCTGGTACTGGCACAAGTGCAGGGACACAGACCAGTGGAACAGAACAGAAAATCCCAATATAAAACCATCCTCATATAGCCATCTAATCTTTGACAAAGCAGACAAAAACATACTCTGGGGAAAAGATTCCTTATTTAATAAATGGTGCTGGGAAAACTGGATATCCACATGTAGAAGACTAAAACAGGACACATAACTCTCACCCCTCACAAAAATCAAATCACAGTGGTTAACAGACTTAAACCTAAGGTCAGAAACTATTAGAATTCTAGAAGAAAATGTAGGAAAGACTCTTACAGACATTGGCCTAGGCAAAGAATTTATGAAGAAGACCCCTAAAGCAATCACAGCAACAACAAAAATAAATAAATGGGACCTGATCAAATTAAAAAGCTTCTGCACAGCCAAAGAAACAGTCACGAGAGTAAATGGACAACCTACAGAATGGGAAAAAATTTTCGCATACTACACATCAGATAAAGGACTGATAACAAGAATCTATTTAGAACTCAGGAAAATCAGTAAGAAAAAATCAAACAACCCTATCAAAAAGTGGGCAAAGGACATAAATAGAAATTTTTCAAAAGAAGATATAAAAATGGCTAACAAACATATGAAAAAGTGTTCAACATCTCTAATCATCAGGGAAATGCAAATCAAAACCACAATGAGATATCACTTAACTCCAGTGGGAATGGCCTTTATCAAAAAGTCCCAAAACTATACATGTTGGTGTGGGTGTGGGGAGATAGGTACATTCATACACTGCTGGTGGGACTGTAAACTAGTGCAGCCCCTGTGGAAAGCAATGTGGAGATACCTTAAACAGATTCAAGTAGACCTACCATTCGATCCAGCAATTCCATTATTGGACATCTACCCAGAAGAACAAAAGTCATTCTATAAAAAAGACACCTGCACCTGAATGATTATAGCAGCACAATTCACAATCACAAAGATGTGGAAACAACCCAAATGCCCATCAATTCATGAATGGATTAGCAAAATGTGGTATATGTATACCATGGAATATTACTCAGCTATTAGAAATAATGGCGATATGGCATCTCTTTGGTTCTCCTGGAGAGAGCTGGATCCCATTCTATTAAGTGAAGTATCCCAAGAATGGAAAAATAAGCACCACATGTACTCACCAGCAAATTGGTTTCCCTGAGTGCACATTTGGGAACAACACCAATTGGGTATCGGACAGAGGTTGGGGCCGGGTGGAAGGGATGGGTGTATACCTACTTGATGAATGTGATGTGCACTGCCTGGGGAATGGACACCCTTCAAGTTCTAACTGGGGGGGATGGGGTGGGGGAGAGGAGGGGTGCACACCTACATGATGAATGTGATGTGCACTGACTAGGGAATGGACAAAATTGAAGCTCAGAATCGGGGGAAAGGGGAGGCATGGGGAATGTATATAGCCTGATCTTTTGTACCCCCATAATGAGCTAACAAACAAACAAACAAACAAAAAAGAATCGTTTGATTCATCAGCTGGGAATACACCATGGTTCTTTAAAGACCTCTATGCGTGGGCCCAGGTAACTGGCTAGTTCCAAGAAGTATGCCACAGAGCTTTTGAAATAACCACTACGTTGAGAATTATTTGCTAGTTTTTGCACCACCTTTCACCATAATTGTGATAAGGTTCGTCCGTGCCTCCTTCAACCCAAGATGGCTGGGGCGGACAAAACTATGCTGAGGCCTAGTTCACTTGGTGTTGCCGATAGTTGGTACTGGAGCCTGGCAAGAAGCCATGCTATTAAGAGTCATTCCACCATCCTTTCTCCATCATTTTAAAAGGCAGAACACCTTTTTCCAGTTATCATAAGAATGAGTTGCTGGAGGGGACGTTTTTGAGTGGGGTCGGGTGGTGCGTTGAGGGGAAGGCTCTCTGTCTGTCTGGTGGTTTGTCTTTATTATGCCCAAAGAGGAGAGGTGGGCATGTGTGTGGCAGGTGAAAAGTACGGATCCTGTTTCAGTCTTAGACTGAAACAGGATCCGCACTTTTCAGCCAGTTCCTTTACGAATCCTTTGATTCATCAGCTGGGAATCCACCATGGCTGTCGAGACCCCTCTATGTGTGGGCCCAGGTAACTGGCTAGTTCCAAGATGTATGCCGTAGAGCTTTTGAAATAACCACTACGTTGAGAATTGTTTGCCAGTTTTTGCAGCACCTTTGACCATAATTGTGATAAGGTTCATCTGTGCCTCCTTAAACCCAAGCAGGCTGCCACGGACAAAACTATGCTGAGGCCTAGCTCCCTTGGTGTACCGATACATTTTACTGGAGCCTGGCAAGAAGCCATTTTTTTTAAGTACAATTCCACCGTCTTTTCTCCATTATTTTAAAAGGCAGTGCACCTTTAGCCAGTTAGCATAAAGATGAGTCACTGGAGCGGCTTTTTGTGTGGGGTTGGGTGTGTGTGGGAGGGCAGGCCCTCTGTCAGTCCGGTGGTTTGTTTTTATTATTCCCAGAGAGGAGAAGCGGGCATGTATGTGGCAGGTGAAAACTTTGGATCCTGTTTCAGTCTGAAACAGTATCTCCGCTTTTGAGCCTGTTCCTTTTGGAATCCTTTAATTCATCAGTTGGGAATCCACCATGGTTCTCTAGACCTCCCTGAGCGTGGGCCCAGGTAACTGGCTAGTTCCAAGAAGTATGCCGCAGAGCTTTGGAAATAACCACTACATTGAGTATTATTTGCCAGTTTTTGCAGCAACTTTCACAATGATTGTGAAAAGGTTAGGCAGTGCATCCTGAAACCCAAGCTGGCTTCCACAGAAAAAACTACGGTTAGGCCAATCTCCCTTGGAGTTGCCGATAATTGGTACTGGTCCGTGGCAAGAAGCCATTTCTTTAAGTATCATTCCACCTTCCGTTCACAACCATTTTAAAAGGCAGAGCACCTATTGCCATTTAGCTTAAGGATGAGTCGCTGGAGGAAACGTTTTTGTGTGGGGTGGGAGAGGCAGAGCCAGGCCCTCTGTCAGTCCAGTGGTTTGTTTTTATTATCCCCGGAGAGGAGAAGTGGACATGTGTGTGGCAAGTGAAAAGTGTGGATCCTGTTTCAGTCTTAGACTGATACAGGATCGGCACTTTTCATCCTGTTCCTTTAAGAATCCTTTGCTTCATCAGCTGGGAATCCACCATAGTTCTCTACACCCCACTATGTGTGGGCCCACTTAACAGGCTAGTTCAAAGAAGTATGCCACAGAGCATTTGAAATAACCACTACCATGGAAATTATTTGCCAGCTTTTCCAGCACTTTTACCATAATTTTGATAAGGTTCATTTGTGCTTCCTTAAACCCTAGATGGCTTCCATGGACAAACCTATACTGAGGGTTCTCTCGCTTGGTGTTGCCAATACTTGGTACGGGAGTCTGACAAGAATCCAGTCTTTTAATTATCATTGCACCATCCTTTCTCCCTTATATTAAAAGGTGAGCAACTTTCGGCAGTTAGCATAAGGATGAGTCAACGGAGGGGATGTTTTTGGGTGGGATCGGGGTGGTTTGGGGGACAGTCCCTCTGTCAGTCTGGTTGTTTGTGTTTATTATGCCCAGACAGGGAAGTGGATATATTTGTGGCAGGTGAAATGTGCGGATCCTGTTTCAGTTAGACTGAAACAGTATCCGCACTTTTCAGCTGGTTCCATTAAAAATCCTTTGATTCATCAGCTGGGAATCCACCATGGTTCCTTAGAACCGTCCATGCATGGGCCCATGAACTGGCCTGTACCAAGATGTATGCTGCACAGCTTTTGAGATAAACACTACGTGTAGAATTATTTGCCAGTTTCTGCAGCACATATCACCATAATTGTGATAAGGATCGTCTGTGCCTCCTTAAACACAAGATGGCTGCCACGGAGAAAACTATGCTGAGGCCTAGGTCACTTGGATTTCACGACACTTGTTACTGGAGGCTGGAAGGAGGCCATTCTTTTAAGTATCATTCCACCATACTTTCCCCATTATTTTAAAATGCACGGAAACCTTTGCAAGTTAGCAAAATAATTAGTAGCTGGAGGGGACATTTTTATTTGTGGGGTCGGTGTGGGTGGGGGGCGCAGGCCCTCTGTCAGTTCGCTGGATTGTTTTTATTTTCCCCAGACCGGAGAAGTGGGCATGTGTGTGGCAGGTGAAAAGTTCGGATCCCGTTTCTGTCTTAGACTGAAACAGAAACCGCACTTTTCACCCCGTTCCATTAAGAATCCCTTGCTTCATCAGCTGGGAATCCACCATGGGCCTCTAGACTGCTCTATGCGTGGGCCCAGTTAACTGGCTAGTTCAAAGAATTATGCCGCAGAGCTTTTCAAGTAACCACTACCATGAGAATTACTTGACCGCTTTTGCAGCACCTTTCACCATAATTGTGATAAGGTTCATCTGTGCCTCCTTAAACCCAAGATGGCTGCCAGGGACAAACGTGTGCTGAGGCCTAGGTGACTTGCTGTTGCGAATACTTGGTATGGGAGTCTGGCAATAAGCCAGTCTTTTAGGTATAATTCCACCATTCTATCTCCATTATTTTAAAAGGCAGAAGACGTATTGCCAGATAGCATAAGGATCAGTCGCTGGAGGGCACGATTTTGTGTGGGGTGGTGGGGGGCGGGGGCAGGCCATCTGTCAATCCGATGGGTTGCTTTTGTTATCCCTAGAGAGGAGAAGTGGGCATGTGTGTTGCAGGCAAAAAGTCAGAATCCTGTTTCAGTCAGGATCTGCACTTTTCAGCCTGTTCCTTTAAGAATCCTTAGATTCATCACCTTGGAATCCACCATGGTTCTCTAGACCCCTCTATGCGTGGGCCCAGGTAACTGGCTTCTTCCAAGAAGTATGCCACAGAGCTTTTGAATTAAACAGTACGTTGAGAATTATTTGCCGGGTTTTCAGCACGTTTCACCATAATTATGATAAAGTTTGTATGTGCCTCCTTAAACCCAACATGGCTGCCACGGGCATAACTATGCTGAGGCGTAGCTGACTTGGTGTTGCCTATTTTTGTTAGTGGAGACTGACAAGAAGCCATTCTTCTAAGTATCACTCCACCGTCCTTTCTCCATTGTTTAAAAATGCAGGGAAATTTTGCAAGTTAGTATAATAATTAGTAGCTGGAGGGGAATTTTTTTGGGGGGGATCTGCGTGGGTGGAAGGGGGGCAGGCCCTTTGTCAGTTCGCTGGTTTGTTTTTATTATCCCCAGAGAGGAAAAGTGGGCATGTGTGTGGCAGGTGAAAAGTGTGCGTCCTGTTTCAGTCTTAGACAGACACAGGATCTGCACTTTTCACCCCGTTCCATTAAGAATCCTTTGCTTCATCAGCTGGGAATCCACCATGGTTCTCTAGACCCCTCTTTTAGTGCACACAGAAAACTGCCTGGTTCCAAGAAGTTTTCCTCAGAGCTTTTGAAATAACCACTACTATGGAAATTATTTGCCAGCTTTTCCAGCACTTTTACCATAATTTTGATAAAGTTCATCTGTGCTTCCTAAAACCCTAGATGGCAGCCACGGACAAACCTATGCTGACACCTAGGTCACTTCCTGTTGCCAATAATTGGTATGGGAGTCTGGCAAAAGGCCAGTATTTTAAGTATAATTCCACCATCCTATCTTCATTATTTTAAAACGCAGAGGACCTTTCGCCAGATAGCATAAGGATGAGTCGCTGGAGGGGACCTTTTTGTGTACAGTGTTGGGGGGCGGGGGAGGACATCTGTCAATCCGATTGATTGTTTTTATTATCCCTAGAGAGGAGAAGTGGGCATGTGTGTTGCAGGCAAAAAGTGCATATAGTGTTTCAGTCTCAGACTGAAACAGGATCCGCACTTTTCAGCCTGTTCCTTTAAGAATCCTTTGATTCATCACCTGGGAATCCATCATGATTCTCTAGACCCCTCTATGCGTGGGCCCAGAAAACTGCCGGGTTCCAAGAAGTATTCCACAGAGCTTTTGAAAAAACCACTACGTTGAGAATTATTTGCAGGTTTTGCAGCACCTTTCATCATAATTGTCATAAGGTTCGTCTCGAGATGGCTGCCATGGACAAAACTATGCTGAGGCCGAGCTCACTTTGTGTGGCCGATCCTTGGTACTGGAGACTGGAAAGAATACATTCTTTTAAGTATCATTTCACCATCCTTCTCCACTATTTTAAAAGTCAGAGCACCTTTTGGCAGTTAGAATAACAAGGAGTCGCTGGACGGGAAGTTTTTATGTGGGGTCTGGGGGCTGGTGCGGCAAGCCCTCCGCCAGTTCTGTGGTTTCTTTTTATTATCCCCAGAGAGGAGAAGTGGGCATGTGTTTGGCAGGTGAAAAGTGCAGATCCTGTTTCAGAGTATGAAACAGGATCCGCATGTTCATCCTGTTCCTTTAAGAATCCTTTGCTTCATCAGCTGGGAATCCACCATAGTTCTCTACACCGCACTATGCGTGGGCCCAGTTAACTGGCTAGTTCAAAGAAGTATGCCGCAGAGCTTTTGAAATAACCACTACCATGAGAATTATTTAACAGCTTTCGCAGCACCTTTTATTATAATTGTTATAAGGTTCATCTGTGTCTCCTTAAACCCAAGATGGCTGCCATGGACAAACCTATGCTGAGGCCTACGTCACTTGCTGTTGCCAATACTTGGTATGGGAATCTGGCAATAAGCCAGTCTTTTAGGTATAATTCTACCATCCTATCTCCAGTTTTTTAAAAGGCTTATGACCTTTCACCAGATAGCATAAGGACGAGTCGCGGGAGCAGACTATTTTGTGTGGGGTGGTGGGGGCCGGGGGCAGGGCATCTGGAAATCCGATGGGCTGTTTTTGTTATCCCTAGAGATGAGAAGGGCGAATGTGTGTTGCAGGCAAAATGTGCGGATCCTGTTTCACACTTAGACTGAAACAGGATCTGCACTTTTGAGCCTGTTCCTTTAAGAATCCTTTGATTCATCACCTGGGAATCCACCATGGTTCTCTAGACCTCTCTTTGCATGGGCACAGGTAACTGGCTTGTTCCAAGAAGTATGCGACAGAGCTTTTGAATTAACCAGTACTTTTAGAATTGTCAGGTTTTTAGCATGTTTAACCATAATTGTGATAACGTTTGAATGTGCCTCCTTAAACCCAAGATGGCTGCCACGGATATAAATATGCTGAGGCATAGCTGACTTGTTGATGCCTATTTTTGTTAGTGGAGACTGACAAGAAGACATTCTTCTAAGTATCATCCCACCATCATTTTTCCATTGCGTAAAAATGGAGGGAAATTTTGCAAGTTAGTATTATAATTAGATGTAGGGTACGTATTTTTTTTTCTTTTTTTGTGGGGTAGGAGTGGATGGGCGTTTCAGGCCCTCTGTGAGTTCGCTGGTTTTCTTTTATTATCCCCAGAGAGGACAAGTGGGCATGTGTTTGGCAGGTGAAAAGTGTGGATTCTATTTCAGAGAATTAAACAGGATCCACATGGTCATCCCATTCCTTTAAGAATCCTTTGCTTCATCAGCTGGGAATCCACCATGGTTCTATATACTCCTCTATGCGTTGGCACAGGTAACTGGCTTGTTCCAAGAAGTATGCCGCAGAGCTTTTCAATTAACCAGTACGTTGAAAATTATTTGCAGGTTTTCAGCATTTCACCCTAATTGTAATAACGTTTGTATGTGCCTCCTGAAACCCAAGATGGCTGCCACGGACATAACTATGCTGAGGTGTAGCCGACTTGGTGTTGCCTATTTTTGTCAGCGGAGACTAACAAGAAGCCATTCTAAGTATAAGCCCACCGTCATTTTTCCATTGTTAAAAAATACAGGGAAATTTTGCAAGTTAGCTTTATAATTAGTAGCTGGAGGGTACGTTTTTTTTTTTTTTCCATCGGGTCGGTGTCGATGGGGGGGTCAGGCCCTCTATAAATTTGCTGGTTTGTTTTTATTATCCCCAGAGAGGGGAAGTCGGCATTTGATGGCAGCTGAAAAGTGCGGATACTCTTTCAGAGAATTAAACAGCATTCGCATGGTCATCCCGTTCCTTTAAGAATCCTGGAAGGGCGCGGTGGCTCACGCCTGTCATCCTAGCACTCTGGGAGGCCGAGGCGGGTGGATCGCTCGAGGTCAGGAGTTCGAGACCAGCCTGAGCAAGAGCGAGACTCCATCTCTACTAAAAATAGAAAGACATTATATGGACAACTAAAAATCTATATAGAAAAAATTAGCCGGGCATAGTGGCGCATACCTGTAGTCACAGCTACTCCGGAGGCTGAGGCAGTAGGATCGTTTAAGCCGAGGAGTCTGAGGTTGCTGTGAACTAAGCTGACGCCACGGCACTCACTCTAGCCTGGTCAACAAATTGAGACGCTGTCTCAACAAAAAAAAAAAAAAAAAAAAAAGAATCCTTTGCTTCATCAGGTGGGAATCCACCATGGTTCTATATACTCCTCTATGCGTGGGCACAGGTACCTGGCTTGTTCCAAGAAGTATGCCGCAGAGCTTTTCAATTAACCACTACGTTGAAAATTATTTGCAGGTTTTCAGCGTTTCACCATAATTGTGATAAGGTTTGTATGTGCCTGCTGAAACCCAAGATGGCTGCCACGGACATAAATATGCTGAGGCGTAGCTCACTTGGTGTTTCCTATTTTTGTCAGTGGAGACTGACAAGAAGCCATTCTTTTAAGTATAATCCCACCATGATTTTTCCATTGTTTAAAAATGAAGGGAAATTGTGCAAGTTAGCATTATAATTAGTAGCTGGAGGGTACGTTTTTTTTTGTGTGGTGTAAGTGTGGATGGGGGTGCAAGGCCCTCTAGATGTTCGCTGGTTTGTTTTTATTATCCCCAGAGAGGAGAAGTGGGCATGTTGTTGGCAGGTGAAAAGTGCGGATTCTGTTTCAAAGAATTAAACAGGATCCGCATGGTCATCCGCTTCCTTTAAGAATCCTTTGCTTCATCAGCTGGGAAACCACCATGGTTCTATATACTCCCGTATGGGTGGGCACAGGTGACTGGCTTGTTCCAAGAAGTATGCCACAGAGGTTTTCAAATAAAAAGTACATTGAAAATTATTTGCAGGTGTTCAGCGTTTCATCATAATTGCGACGTTTGTATGTGCCTTGAAACCCAAGATGGCTGCCACAGACATAACTATGCCGAGGCGTAGCTGACTTGGTTTTGTCGATTTTTGTTAGCGGAGACTGACAAGAAGCCATTCTTCTAAGTATCAGGCCGCCATCATTTTTCCGTTGGTTAAAAATGAAGGGAAATTTTGGAACTTAGCATTATAATTAGTAGCTGGAGGGTACGGTTTTTTTTGTGTGTGTGGTTGATGTGGATGGGGGGGGTCAGGCCCTGTGTCAGTTAGCTGGTTAGTTTTTATTATCCCCAGAGAGGAGAAGTGGGCATGTGTTTGGCAGGTGAAAAGGGCGGATTCTGTTTCAGAGAATTAACGATGATCCGCATGGTCATCCCGTTCCTTTAATAATCCTTTACTTCATCAGCTGCAAATCCACCATGGTTCTATATACTCCTCTTTGCATGGGAACAGGTAACTGGCTTGTTCCAAGAAGTATGCCGCAGAACTTTTCAATTAACGAGTACGTTGAAAATTATTTGCAGGTGTTCAGCGTTTCACCATAATTGTGATAACGTTTGTTTGTGCCTCCTGAAACCCAAGATGGCTGCCACGAACATAACGATGCTGAGGCGTAGCTGACTTGGTTTTGCCTATTTTTGTTAGTGGAGACTGACAAGAATCCATTCTTCTAAGTATCATCTCACCATCATTTTTCCATTGTTTAAAAATGCAGGAAAATTTTGCAAGTTAGCATTATAATTAATAGCTGGAGGGTACTTTTATTTTTTTTTGTGGGGTCAGTGTGGATGGGTTGGTCAGGCCATCTGTCAATTCACTGGTTTGTTTTTATTATCCCCAGAGAAGAGAAGTGGGCATGTGTGTGGCAGGTGAAAAGTGCGGATTCTGTTTCAGAGAATTAAACAGGATCTCCATGGTCATCTCATTCCTTTAAGAATCCTTTGCTTCATCAGGTGGGATTCCACCATGTTTCTATATACTCCTCTATGCGTCGGCACAGGTACCTGGCTTGTTCCAAGAAGTATGCCGCAGAGCTTTTCAATTAACCACTACGTTGAAAATTATTTGCAGGTTTTCAGCGTTTCACCATAATTTTGATAACGTTTGTATGTGCCTCCTGAAACCCAAGAAGGCTGCGACGGACATAACTATGCTGAGGAGTAGCTGACTTGGTGTTGCCTATTTTTGTTAGTGGAGACAGACAAGAAGCCATTCCTCTAAGTATCATCCCACCACCATTTTTCCATTGTTTTAAAATGCAGGGAAATTTTGAAAGTTAGCATTATAATTAGTAGCTGGAGGCTACGGTGTTTTTTTTTTTTTCCTGTGGGGTCGGTGTGGATGTGTTGGTCAGGCCCTCTGTCAGTTCGCTGGTTTGTTTTTATTATCCCCAGAGAGGAGAAGTGGGTATTAGTATGGCAGGTGAAAACTGCGGATCTGTTTCAGAGAATTAAACAGGATCCGCATGGTAATCCCGTTCCTTTAAGAATCCTTTGCTTTATGAGCTGGGAATCCACCATGGTTCTATATACTTCTCTATGCGTGGGCACAGGAAACTGGCTTGTTCCAAGAAGTATGCCTCAGAGCTTTTCAATTAACCAGTATGTTGAAAATCCTTTGCAGGTTTTCAGCGTTTCACCATAATTGTGATAACGTTTGTATGTGCCTACTGAAACCAAATATGGCTGCTACGGACATAACTATGCTGAGACGTAGCTGACTTGGTGTTGCCTATTTTTGTCAGTGGAGACTGACAAGAAGCCATTCTTCTAAGTATCATCCCACTATCATTTCTCCATTGTTTAAAAATGCAGGGAAATTTTGCAAATTGGCATTATAATTAGTAGCTGGAGAGTACTTTTTTTTTTTGTGGGGTCGGTCAGGATGGGTGTTCAGGCCCTCTGTCAGATCGCTGGTTTGTTTTTATTATTGCCAGAGAAGAGTAGTGGGCATGTGTTTGGCAGGTGAAAGGTTCGGATTCTGTTTCAGAGAATGAAAAAGGATCCGCATGCTCATCCCGTTCCTTTTGGAAACTTTTGCTTCATCAGCTGGGAATCCACCATGGTTCTATATACTCCTCTATGTGTGGGCACAGGTAACTGGCTTGTTCCAAGAAGTATGCTGCAGAGCTTTTCAATTAAGCAGTACGTTGAAAATTATTTGCAGGTTTTCAGCGTTTCACCATAATTTTGATAACGTTTGTATGTGTCTCCTGAAACCCAATATGGCTGCCAAGGACATAAGTATGCTGAGGCATAGCTGACTTCGTGTTGCCTATTTTTGTTAGTGGAGACTGACAAGAAGCCATTCTTCTAAGTATCATCCCACCACCATTTTTCCATTGTTTAAAAATGCAGGGAAATTTTGCAAGTTAGCATTATAATTAGTAGCTGTAGGGTACGGGTTTTTTTTGTGTGTGGTCGATGTGGATGGGGGGGGTCAGGCCCTCGGTCAGTTCGCTGGTTAGTTTTTATTATCCCCAGAGAGGAGAAGTGGTTATGTGTTTGGCAGGTGAAAAGTTCGGATTCTGTTTCAGAGAATGAAACATGATCGGCATGCACATCCCGTTCCTTTAGGAAACTTTTGCTTCATCAGCTGGGAATCCACCATGGTTCTATATACTCCTCTATGTGTGGGCACGGGTAACTCGATTGTTCCAAGAAGTATGCCGCAGAGCTTTTCAATTAAGCAGTACGTTGAAAATTATTTGCAGGTTTTCAGCGTTTCACCATAATTCTCATAACGTTTGTATGTGTCTCCTGAAACCCAAGAAGGCTGCGACGGACATAACTATGCTGAGGAGTAGCTGACTTGGTGTTGCCTATTTTTGTTAGTGGAGACTGACAAGAAGCCATTCTTCTAAGTATCATCCCACCACCATTATTCCATTGTTTTAAAATGCAGGGAAATTTTGCAAGTTAGCATTATAATTAGTAGCTGGAAGCTACGGTGTTTTTCTTTTTTTTTTCCTGTGGGGTCGGTGTGGATGTGTTGGTCAGGCCCTCTGTAAGTTCGCTGGTTAGTTTTTATTATCCCCAGAGAGGAGAAGTGGGCATGTGTTTGGCAGGTGAAAAGGGCGGATTCTGTTTCAGAGAATTAACGATGATCCCCATGGTCATCCCGTTCCTTTAATAATCCTTTACTTCATCAGCTGGAAATCCACCATGGTTCTATGTACTCCTCTTTGCGTGGGAACAGGTAACTGGCTTGTTCCAAGAAGTATGCCGTAGAGCTTTTCAATTAACCAGTACGTTGAAAATTATTTGCAGGTGTTCAGCGTTTCACCATAATTGTGATAACGTTTGTTTGTGCCTCCTGAAACCCAAGATGGCTGCCACGAACATAACTATGCTGAGGCGTAGCTGACTTGGTTTTGCCTATTTTTGTTAGTGGAGACTGACAAGAAACCATTCTTCTAAGTATCATCTCACCATCATTTTTCCATTGTTTAAAAATGCAGGAAAATTTTGCAAGTTAGCATTATAATTAGTAGCTGGAGGCTACGTTGGTTTTTTTTTTTTTTCCTGTGGGGTCGGTGTGGATGTGTTGGTCAGGCCCTCTGTCAGTTCGCTGGTTTGTTTTTATTATCCCCAGAGAGGAGAAGTGGGTATTAGTATGGCAGGTGAAAACTGCGGATCTGTTTCAGAGAATTAAACAGGATCCGCATGGTAATCCCGTTCCTTTAAGAATCCTTTGCTTCATGAGCTGGGAATCCACCATGGTTCTATATATTTCTCTATGCGTGGGCACAGGAAAGTGGCTTGTTCCAAGAAGTATGCCTCAGAGCTCTTCAATTAACCAGTATGTTGAAAATCCTTTGCAGGTTTTCAGCGTTTCACCATAATTGTGATAACGTGTGTATGTGTCTCCTGAAACCCAATATGGCTGCCAAGGACATAAGTATGCTGCGGCGTAGCTGACTTCGTGTTGCCTATTTTTGTTAGTGGAGACTGACAAGAAGCCATTCTTCTAAGTATCATCCCACCATCATTTTTCCATTGTTTAAAAATGCAGGGAAATTTTGTAAGTTAGCATTATAATTAGTAGCTGGAGGGTACATTTTTTTTTTTTGTGGGTTCAGTGTGGATGGGTTGGTCAGGCTATCTGTCAATTCACTGGTTTGCTTTTATTATCCTCAGAGAGGAGAAGTGGGCATGTGTTTGGCAGGTGAAAAGTGCGGATTCTGTTTCAGAGAATTAAACAGGATCCGCATGGTCATCTCATTCCTTTAAGAATCCTTTGCTTCATCAGCTGGGATTCCACCATGTTTCTATATACTCCTCTATGCGTGGGCACAGGTACCTGGCTTGTTCCAAGAAGTATGCTGGAGAGTTTTCAAATTAACCAGTACGTTGAAAACTATTTGCAGGTTTTCAGCGTTTCACATAATTTTGATAACGTTTGTATGTGCCTCCTGAAACCCAAGAAGTCTGCGACGGACATAACTATGCTGAGGAGTAGCTGACTTGGTGTTGCCTATTTTTGTTAGTGGAGACAGACAAGAAGCCATTCTTCTAAGTATCATCCCACCACCATTTTTCCATTGTTTTAAAATGCAGGGAAATTTTGCAAGTTAGCGTTATAATTAGTAGCTGGAGGGTACGGTTTTTTTTTTGTGTGTTTGGTCGATGTGGATGTGTTGATCAGGCCCTCTGTCAGTTCGCTGGTTAGTTTTTATTATCCCCAGAGAGGAGAAGTAGGCATGTGTTTTGCAGGTGAAAAGGGCGGATTCTGTTTCAGAGAATTAACGATGATCCCCATGGTCATCCCATTCCTTTAATAATCCTTAACTTCATCAGCTGGAAATCCACCATGGTTCTATATACTCCTCTTTGCGTGGGAACAGGTAACTGGCTTGTTCCAAGAAGTATGCCGCAGAGCTTTTGAATTAACCACTACGTTGAAAGTTATTTGCAGGTGTTCAGCGTTTCACCATAATTGTGATAACGTTTGTTTGTGCCTCCTGAAACCCAAGAAGGCTGCGATGGACATAACTATGCTGAGGCGTAGATGACTTGGTTTTGCCTATTTTTGTTAGTGGAGACTGACAAGAAGCCATTCTTCTAAGTATCATCCCACCACCATTTTTCCATTGTTTTAAAATGCAGGGAAATTTTGCAAGTTAGCATTATAATTAGTAGCTGGAGGGTACGGTTTTTTTTTTTGTGTGTGGTCGATGTGGATCGGGGGGTAAGTCCCTCTGTCAGTTCGCTGGTTAGTTTTTATTATCCCCAGAGAGGAGAAGTGGGCATGTGTTTGGTAGGTGAAAAGGGCGGATTCTGTTTCAGAGAATTAACGATGATCCCCATGGTCATCCCGTTCCTTTAATAATCATTTACTTCATCAGCTGGAAATCCACCATGGTTCTATATACTCCTCTTTGCGTGGGAACAGGTACCTGGCTTGTTCCAAGAAGTATGCTGGAGAGTTTTCATATTAACCAGTACGTTGAAAATGATTTGCAGGTGTTCAGCGTTTCACCATAATTGTGATAACGTTTGTTTGTGCCTCCTGAAACCCAAGATGGCTGCCACGAACATAACTATGCTGAGGCGTAGCTGACTTGGTTTTGCCTGTTTTTGTTAGTGGAGACTGACAAGAAGCCATTCTTCTAAGTATCATCTCACCATCATTTTTCCATTGTTTAAAAATGCTGGAAAATTTTGCAAGTTAGCATTGTAATTAGTAGCTGGAGGCTACGGTGTTTTTTTTTTTTCCTGTGGGGTCGGTGTGGATGTGTTGGTCAGGCCCTCTGTCAGTTCGCTGGTTTGTTTTTATTATCCCCAGAGAGGAGAAGTGGGTATTAGTATGGCAGGTGAAAACTGCGGATCTGTTTCAGAGAATTAAACAGGATCCGCATGGTAATCCCGTTCCTTTAAGAATCCTTTGCTTCATGAGCTGGGAATCCACCATGGTTCTATATACTTCTCTATGCGTGGGCACAGGAAACTGGCTTGTTCCAAGAAGTATGCTTCAGAGCTTTTCAATTAACCAGTATGTTGAAAATCCTTTGCAGGTTTTCAGCGTTTCACCATAATTGTGATAACGTGTGTATGTGCCTACTGAAACCAAATATGGCTGCTACGGACATAACTATGCTGAGGCGTAGCTGACTTGGTGTTGCCTATTTTTGTCAGTGGAGACTGACAAGAAGCCATTCTTCTAAGTATCATCCCACCATCATTTCTCCATTGTTTAAAAGTGCAGGGAAATTTTGCAAATTGGCATTATAATTAGTAGCTGGAGGGTACTTTTTCTTTTGTGGGGTCGGTCAGGATGGGTGTTCAGGCCCTCTGTGAGATCGCTGGTTTGTTTTTATTATCCCCAGAGAAGAGTAATGGGCATGTGTTTGGCAGGTGAAAAGTGCGGATTCTGTTTCAGAGAATTAAACAGGATCCGCTTGGTCATCTCATTCCTTTAAGAATCCTTTGCTTCATCAGCTAGGATTCCACCATGTTTCTATATACTCCTCTATGCGTGGGCACAGGTACCTGGCTTGTTCCAAGAAGTATGCTGGAGAGTTTTCAAATTAACCAGTACGTTGAAAACTATTTGCAGGTTTTCAGCGTTTCACCATAATTTTGATAACGTTTGTATGTGCCTCCTGAAACCCAAGAAGGCTGCGACGGACATAACTATGCTGAGGAGTAGCTGACTTGGTGTTGCCTATTTTTGTTAGTGGAGACAGACAAGAAGCCATTCTTCTAAGTATCATCCCACCACCATTTTTCCATTGTTTTAAAATGCAGGGAAATTTTGCAAGTTAGCATTATAATTAGTAGCTGGAGGGTACGATTTTTTTGTGTGTGTGGGTGATGTGGATGGGGGGGTCAGGCCCTCTGTCAGTTCGCTGGTTAGTTTTCATTATAAGCAGAGAGGAGAAGTGGGCATGTGTTTGGCAGGAGAAAAGGGCGGATTCTGTTTCAGAGAATTAACGTTGATCCCCATGGTCATCCCGTTCCTTTAATAATCCTTTACTTCATCAGCTGGAAATCCACCATGGTTCTATGTACTCCTCTTTGCGTGGGAACAGGTAACTGGCTTGTTCCAAGAAGTATGCCGCAGAGCTTTTCAATTAACCAGTACGTTGAAAATTATTTGCAGGTGTTCAGCGTTTCACCATATTTGTGATAACGTTTGTTTGTGCCTCCTGAAACCCAAGAAGGCTGCGACGGACATAACTATGCTGAGGAGTAGCTGACTTGGTGTTGTCTATTTTTGTTAGTGGAGACTGACAAGAAGCCATTCTTCTAAGTATCATCCCACCACCATTTTTCCATTGTTTTAAAATGCAGGGAAATTTTGCAAGTTAGCATTATAATTAGTAGCTGGAGGGCACGGTTTTTTTTGTGTGTGGTCGATGTGGATGGGGGGGTCAGGCCCTCTGGCAGTTCGCTGGTTAGTTTTTATTATCCCCAGAGAGGAGAAGTGGGCATGTGTTTGGCAGGTGAAAAGGGCAGATTCTGTTTCAGAGAATTAACGATGATCCCCATGGTCATCCCGTTCCTTTAATAATTCTTTACTTCATCAGCTGGAAATCCACCATGGTTCTATATACTCCTCTTTGCGTGGGAACAGGTACCTGGCTTGTTCCAAGAAGTATGCTGGAGAGTTTTCATATTAACCAGTACGTTGAAAATTATTTGCAGGTGTTCAGCGTTTCACCATAATTGTGATAGCATTTGTTTGTGCCTCCTGAAACCCAAGATGGCTGCCACGAACATAACTATGCTGAGGCGTAGCTGACTTGGTTTTGCCTGTTTTTGTTAGTGGAGACTGACAAGAATCCATTCTTCTAAGTATCATCTCACCATCATTTTTCCATTGTTTAAAAATGCAGGAAAATTTTGCAAGTTAGCATTATAATTAGTAGCTGGAGGCTACGGTGTTTTTTTTTTTTTCCTGTGGCGTCGGTGTGGATGTGTTGGTCAGGCCCTCTGTCAGTTCGCTGGTTTGTTTTTATTATCCCCAGAGAGGAGAAGTGGGTATTAGTATGGCAGGTGAAAATTTCGGATCTGTTTCAGAGAATTAAACAGGATCCGCATGGTAATCCCGTTCCTTTAAGTATCCTTTGCTTCATGAGCTGGAAATCCACCATGGTTCTATATACTTCTCTATGCGTGGGCACAGGAAACTGGCTTGTTCCAAGAAGTATGCCTCAGAGCTTTTCAATTAACCAGTATGTTGAAAATCCTTTGCAGGTTTTCAGCGTTTCACCATAATTGTGATAATGTGTGTATGTGCCTACTGAAACCAAATATGGCTGCTACGGACATAACTATGCTGAGGCGTAGCTGACTTGGTGTTGCCTATTTTTGTCAGTGGAGACTGACAAGAAGCCATTCTTCTAAGTATCATCCCACTATCATTTCTCCATTGTTTAAAAATGCAGGGAAATTTTGCAAATTGGCATTATAATTAGTAGCTGGAGAGTACTTTTTTTTTTTGTGGGGTCGGTCAGGATGGGTGTTCAGGCCCTCTGTCAGATCGCTGGTTTGTTTTTATTATCGCCAGAGAAGAGTAGTGGGCATGTGTTTGGCAGGTGAAAAGTTCGGATTCTGTTTCAGAGAATGAAACAGGATCCGCATGCTCATCCCGTTCCTTTTGGAAACTTTTGCTTCTTCAGCTGGGAATCCACCATGGTTCTATATACTCCTCTATGTGTGGGCACAGGTAACTGGCTTGTTCCAAGAAGTATGCTGCAGAGCTTTTCAATTAAGCAGTACGTTGAAAATTATTTGCAGGTTTTCAGCGTTTCACCATAATTTTGATAACGTTTGTATGTGTCTCCTGAAACCCAATATGGCTGCCAAGGACATAAGTATGCTGAGGCATAGCTGACTTCGTGTTGCCTATTTTTGTTAGTGGAGACTGACAAGAAGCCATTCTTCTAAGTATCATCCCACCACCATTTTTCCATTGTTTAAAAATGCAGGGAAATTTTGCAAGTTAGCATTATAATTAGTAGCTGTAGGGTACGGGTTTTTTTTGTGTGTGGTCGATGTGGATGGGGGGTGTCAGGCCCTCGGTCAGTTCGCTGGTTAGTTTTTATTATCCCCAGAGAGGAGAAGTGGGCATGTATTTGGCAGGTGAAATGTTCGGATTCTGTTTCAGAGAATGAAACATGATCGGCATGCTCATCCCGTTCCTTTAGGAAACATTTGCTTCATCAGCTGGTAATCCACCATGGTTCTATATACTCCTCTATGTGTGGGCACGGGTAACTCGCTTGTTCCAAGAAGTATGCCGCAGAGCTTTTCAATTAAGCAGTACGTTGAAAATTATTTGCAGGTTTTCAGCGTTTCACCATAATTCTCATAACGTTTGTATGTGTCTCCTGAAACCCAAGAAGGCTGCGACGGACATAACTATGCTGAGAGGTAGCAGACTTGGTGTTGCCTATTTTTGTTAGTGGAGACTGACAAGAAGCCATTCTTCTAAGTATCATCCCACCACCATTATTCCATTGTTTTAAAATGCAGGGAAATTTTGCAAGTCAGCATTATAATTAGTAGCTGGAGGCTACGGTGTTTTTCTTTTTTTTTTCCTGTGGGGTCGGTGTGGATGTGTTGGTCAGGCCCTCTGTAAGTTCGCTGGTTAGTTTTTATTATCCCCAGAGAGGAGAAGTGGGCATGTGTTTGGCAGGTGAAAAGGGCGGATTCTGTTTCAGAGAATTAACGATGATCCCCATGGTCATCCCGTTCCTTTAATAATCCTTTACTTCATCAGCTGGAAATCCACCATGGTTCTATATACTCCTCTTTGCGTTGGAACAGGTAACTGGCTTGTTCCAAGAAGTATTCCGTAGAGCTTTTCAATTAACCAGTACGTTGAAAATTATTTGCAGGTGTTCAGCGTTTCACCATAATGGTGATAACGTTTGTTTGTGCCTCCTGAAACCCAAGATGGCTGCCACGAACATAACTATGCTGAGGCGTAGCTGACTTGGTTTTGCCTATTTTTGTTAGTGGAGACTGACAAGAAACCATTCTTCTAAGTATCATCTCACCATCATTTTTCCATTGTTTAAAAATGCAGGAAAATTTTGCAAGTTAGCATTATAATTAGTAGCTGGAGGCTACGTTGGTTTTTTTTTTTTTTTTTCCTGTGGGGTCGGTGTGGATGTGTTGGTCAGGCCCTCTGTCAGTTCGCTGGTTTGTTTTTATTATCCCCAGAGAGGAGAAGTGGGTATTAGTATGGCAGGTGAAAACTGCGGATCTGTTTCAGAGAATTAAGCAGGATCCGCATGGGAATCCCGTTCCTTTAAGAATCCTTTGCTTCATGAGCTGGGAATCCACCATGGTTCTATATATTTCTCTATGCGTGGGCACAGGAAACTGGCTTGTTCCAAGAAGTATGCCTCAGAGCTTTTCAATTAACCAGTATGTTGAAAATCCTTTGCAGGTTTTCAGCGTTTCACCATAATTGTGATAACGTGTGTATGTGTCTCCTGAAACCCAATATGGCTGCCAAGGACATAAGTATGCTGCGGCGTAGCTGACTTCGTGTTGCCTATTTTTGTTAGTGGAGACTGACAAGAAGCCATTCTTCTAAGTATCATCCCACCATCATTTTTCCATTGTTTAAAAATGCAGGGAAATTTTGTAAGTTAGCATTATAATTAGTAGCTGGAGGGTACATTTTTTTTTTTGTGGGGTCAGTGTGGATGGGTTGGTCAGGCTATCTGTCAATTCACTGGTTTGTTTTTATTATCCTCAGAGAGGAGAATTGGGCATGTGTTTGGCAGGTGAAAAGTGCGGATTCTGTTTCAGAGAATTAAACAGGATCCGCATGGTCATCTCATTCCTTTAAGAATCCTTTGCTTCATCAGCTGGGATTCCACCATGTTTCTATATACTCCTCTATGCGTGGGCACAGGTACCTGGCTTGTTCCAAGAAGTATGCTGGAGAGTTTTCAAATTAACCAGTACGTTGAAAACTATTTGCAGGTTTTCAGCGTTTCACCATAATTTTGATAACGTTTGTATGTGCCTCCTGAAACCCAAGAAGGCTGCGACGGACATAACTATGCTGAGGAGTAGCTGACTTGGTGTTGCCTATTTTTGTTAGTGGAGACAGACAAGAAGCCATTCTTCTAAGTATCATCCCACCACCATTTTTCCATTGTTTTAAAATGCAGGGAAATTTTGCAAGTTAGCATTATAATTAGTAGCTGGAGGGTACGGTTTTTTTTTTGGTGTGGTCGATGTGGATGGGGGGGTCAGGCCCTCTGTCAGTTCGCTGGTTAGTTTTTATTATCCCCAGAGAGGAGAAGTGGGCATGTGTTTGGCAGGAGAAAAGGGCGGATTCTGTTTCAGAGAATTAACGATGATCCCCATGGTCATCCCGTTCCTTTAATAATCCTTTACTTCATCAGCTGGAAATCCACCATGGTTCTATATACTCCTCTTTGCGTGGGAACAGGTAACTGGCTTGTTCCAAGAAGTATGCCGCAGAGCTTTTCAATTAACCAGTACGTTGAAAATTATTTGCAGGTGTTCAGCGTTTCACCATAATTGTGATAACGTTTGTTTGTGCCTCCTGAAACCCAAGAAGGCTGCGACGGACATAACTATGCTGAGGAGTAGCTGACTTGGTGTTGCCTATTTTTGTTAGTGGAGACTGACAAGAAGCCATTCTTCTAAGTATCATCCCACTATCATTTCTCCATTGTTTAAAAATGCAGGGAAATTTTGCAAATTGGCATTATAATTAGTAGCTGGAGAGTACTTTTTTTTTTTGTGGGGTCGGTCAGGATGGGTGTTCAGGCCCTCTGTCAGATCGCTGGTTTGTTTTTATTATCGCCAGAGAAGAGTAGTGGGCATGTGTTTGGCAGGTGAAAAGTTCGGATTCTGTTTCAGAGAACGAAAAAGGATCCGCATGCTCATCCCGTTCCTTTTGGAAACTTTTGCTTCATCAGCTGGGAATCCACCATGGTTCTATATACTCCTCTATGTGTGGGCACAGGTACCTGGCTTGTTCCAAGAAGTATGCTGCAGAGCTTTTCAATTAAGCAGTACGTTGAAAATTATTTCCAGGTTTTCAGCGTTTCACCATAATTTTGATAACGTTTGTATGTGTCTCCTGAAACCCAATATGGCTGCCAAGGACATAAGTATGCTGAGGCATAGCTGACTTCGTGTTGCCTATTTTTGTTAGTGGAGACTGACAAGAAGCCATTCTTCTAAGTATCATCCCACCACCATTTTTCCATTGTTTAAAAATGCAGGGAAATTTTGCAAGTTAGCATTATAATTAGTAGCTGTAGGGTACGGGTTTTTTTTGTGTGTGGTCGATGTGGATGGGGGGGGTCAGGCCCTCGGTCAGTTCGCTGGTTAGTTTTTATTATCCCCAGAGAGGAGAAGTGGGCATGTATTTGGCAGGTGAAAAGTTCGGATTCTGTTTCAGAGAATGAAACATGATCGGCATGCTCATCCCGTTCCTTTAGGAAACTTTTGCTTCATCAGCTGGTAATCCACCATGGTTCTATATACTCCTCTATGTGTGGGCACGGGTAACTCGCCTGTTCCAAGAAGTATGCCGCAGAGCTTTTCAATTAAGCAGTACGTTGAAAATTATTTGCAGGTTTTCAGCGTTTCACCATAATTCTCATAACGTTTGTATGTGTCTCCTGAAACCCAAGAAGGCTGCGACGGACATAACTATGCTGAGGAGTAGCTGACTTGGTGTTGACTATTTTTGTTAGTGGAGACAGACAAGAAGCCATTCTTCTAAGTATCATCCCACCACCATTATTCCATTGTTTTAAAATGCAGGGAAATTTTGCAAGTTAGCATTATAATTAGTAGCTGGAGGCTACGGTGTTTTTCTTTTTTTTTTCCTATGGGGTCGGTGTGGATGTGTTGGTCAGGCCCTCTGTAAGTTCGCTGGTTAGTTTTTATTATCCCCAGAGAGGAGAAGTGGGCATGTGTTTGGCAGGTGAAAAGGGCGGATTCTGTTTCAGAGAATTAACGATGATCCCCATGGTCATCCCGTTCCTTTAATAATCCTTTACTTCATCAGCTGGAAATCCACCATGGTTCTATATACTCCTCTTGGCGTGGGAACAGGTAACTGGCTTGTTCCAAGAAGTATTCCGTAGAGCTTTTCAATTAACCAGTACGTTGAAAATTATTTGCAGGTGTTCAGCGTTTCACCATAATTGTGATAACGTTTGTTTGTGCCTCCTGAAACCCAAGATGGCTGCCACGAACATAACTATGCTGAGGCGTAGCTGACTTGGTTTTGCCTATTTTTGTTAGTGGAGACTGACAAGAAACCATTCTTCTAAGTATCATCTCACCATCATTTTTCCATTGTTTAAAAATGCAGGAAAATTTTGCAAGTTAGCATTATAATTAGTAGCTGGAGGCTACGTTGGTTTTTTTTTTTTTTTTTCCTGTGGGGTCGGTGTGGATGTGTTGGTCAGGCCCTCTGTCAGTTCGCTGGTTTGTTTTTATTATCCCCAGAGAGGAGAAGTGGGTATTAGTATGGCAGGTGAAAACTGCGGATCTGTTTCAGAGAATTAAGCAGGATCCGCATGGTAATCCCGTTCCTTTAAGAATCCTTTGCTTCATGAGCTGGGAATCCACCATGGTTCTATATATTTCTCTATGCGTGGGCACAGGAAACTGGCTTGTTCCAAGAAGTATGCCTCAGAGCTTTTCAATTAACCAGTATGTTGAAAATCCTTTGCAGGTTTTCAGCGTTTCACCATAATTGTGATAACGTGTGTATGTGTCTCCTGAAACCCAATATGGCTGCCAAGGACATAAGTATGCTGCGGCGTAGCTGAATTCGTGTTGCCTATTTTTGTTAGTGGAGACTGACAAGAAGCCATTCTTCTAAGTATCATCCCACCATCATTTTTCCATTGTTTAAAAATGCAGGGAAATTTTGTAAGTTAGCATTATAATTAGTAGCTGGAGGGTACATTTTTTTTTTTTGTGGGGTCAGTGTGGATGGGTTGGTCAGGCTATCTGTCAATTCACTGGTTTGTTTTTATAATCCTCAGAGAGGAGAATTGGGCATGTGTTTGGCAGGTGAAAAGTGCGGATTCTGTTTCAGAGAATTAAACAGGATCCGCATGGTCTTCTCATTCCTTTAAGAATCCTTTGCTTCATCAGCTGGGATTCCACCATGTTTCTATATACTCCTCTATGCGTGGGCACAGGTACCTGGCTTGTTCCAAGAAGTATGCTGGAGAGTTTTCAAATTAACCAGTACGTTGAAAACTATTTGCAGGTTTTCAGCGTTTCACCATAATTTTGATAACGTTTGTATGTGCCCCCTGAAACCCAAGAAGGCTGCGATGGACATAACTATGCTGAGGAGTAGCTGACTTGGTGTTGCCTATTTTTGTTAGTGGAGACAAACAAGAAGCCATTCTTCTAAGTATCATCCCACCACCATTTTTCCATTGTTTTAAAATGCAGGGAAATTTTGCAAGTTAGCATTATAATTAGTAGCTGGAGGGTACGGTTTTTTTTTTGGTGTGGTCGATGTGGATGGGGGGGTCAGGCCCTCTGTCAGTTCGCTGGTTAGTTTTTATTATCCCCAGAGAGGAGAAGTGGGCATGTGTTTGGCAGGAGAAAAGGGCGGATTCTGTTTCAGAGAATTAACGATGATCCCCATGGTCATCCCGTTCCTTTAATAATCCTTTACTTCATCAGCTGGAAATCCACCATGGTTCTATATACTCCTCTTTGCGTGGGAACAGGTAACTGGCTTGTTCCAAGAAGTATGCCGCAGAGCTTTTCAATTAACCAGTACGTTGAAAATTATTTGCAGGTGTTCAGCGTTTCACCATAATTGTGATAACGTTTGTTTGTGACTCCTGAAAACCAAGATGGCTGCCACGAACATAACTATGCTGAGGCATAGCTGACTTGGTTTTGCCTATTTTTGTTAGTGGAGACTGACAAGAATCCATTCTTCTAAGTATCATCTCACCATCATTTTTCCATTGTTTAAAAATGCAGGAAAATTTTGCAAGTTAGCGTTATAATTAGTTGCTGGAGGCTACGGTGCTTTTTTTTTTTTTCCTGTGGGGTCGGTGTGGATGTGTTGGTCAAGCCCTCTGTCAGTTCGCTGGTTAGTTTTTATTATCCCCAGAGAGGAGAAGTGGGCATGTGTTTTGCAGGTGAAAAGGGCGGATTCTGTTTCAGAGAATTAACGATGATCCCCACGGTCATCCCGTTCCTTTAATAATCCTTAACTTCATCAGCTGGAAATCCACCATGGTTCTATATACTCCTCTTTGCGTGGGAACAGGTAACTGGCTTGTTCCAAGAAGTATGCCGCAGAGCTTTTCAATTAACCACTACGTTGAAAATTATTTGCAGGAGTTCAGCAGTTCACAATAATTGTGATAACGTTTGTTTGTGCCTCCTGAAACCCAAGAAGGCTGCGACGGACGTAACTATGCTGAGGAGTACCTGACTTGATGTTGCCTATTTTTGTTAGTGGAGACTGACAAGAAGCCATTCTTCTAAGTATCATCCCACCACCATTTTTCCATTGTTTTAAAATGCAGGGAATTTTTCAAGTTAGCATTATAATTAGTAGCAGGAGGGTATGGTTTTTTTTTTGTGTGTGTGGTCGATGTGGATGGGGGTTCAGGCTCTCTATCAGTTCGCTGGTTAGTTTTTATTATCCCCTGAGAGGAGAAGTGGGCATGCGTTTGGCAGGTGAAAAGGGCGGATTCTGATTCAGAGAATTAACGATGATCCCCATGGTCATCCCGTTCCTTTAATAATCCTTTACTTCATCAGCTGGAAATCCACCATGGTTCTATATACTCCTCTTTGCGTGGGAACAGGTAACTGGCTTGTTCCAAGAAGTATGCCTCAGAGCTTTTCAATTAACCAGTACGTTGAAAATTATTTGCAGGTGTTCAGCGTTTCACCATAATTGTGATAACGTTTGTTTTGCCTCCTGAAACCCAAGAAGGCTACGACGGACATAACGATGCTGAGGCCTAGCTGACTTGGTTTTGCCTATTTTTGTTAGTGGAGACTGACAAGAATCCCTTCCTCTAAGTATCATCTCACCATCATTTTTCTATTGTTTAAAAATGCAGGAAAATTTTGCAAGTTAGCATTATAATTAGTAGCTGGAGGCTACGGTGTTTTTTTTTTTTTTTTTTCCTGTGGGGTCAGTGTGGATGTGTTGGTCAGGCCCTCTGTCAGTTCGCTGGTTTGTTTTTATTATCCCCAGAGAGGAGAAGTGGGTATTAGTATGGCAGGTGAAAACTGCGGATCTGTTTCAGAGAATTAAACAGGATCCGCACGGTAATCCCGTTCCTTTAAGGATCCTTTGCTTCATGAGCTGGGAATCCACCATGGTTCTATATACTTCTCTATGCGTGGGCACAGGAAACTGGCTTGTTCCAAGAAGTATGACTCAGAGATTTTCAATTAACCAGTATGTGGAAAATCCTTTGCAGGTTTTCAGCGTTTCACCATAATTGTGATAACGTGTGTATGTGTCTCCTGAAACCCAATATGGCTGAAAATGACATAAGTATGCTGAGGCGTAGCTGACTTGGTGTTGCCTATTTTTGTCAGTGGAGACTGACAAGAAGCCATTCTTCTAAGTATCATCCCACCATCATTTCTCCATTGTTTAAAAATGCAGGGAAATTTTGCAAGTTAGCATTATAATTAGTAGCTGGAGGGTACTTTTTTTGTTTTTTGTGGGGTCAGTGTGGATGGGTGGGTCAGGCCATCTGTCAGTTCGCTGGTTAGTTTTTATTATCCCCAGAGAGGGGAAGTGGGCATGTGTTTGGCAGGTGAAAAGGGCGGATTCTGTTTCAGAGAATTAACGATGATCCCCATGGTCATCCCGTTCCTTTAATAATCCTTTACTTCATCAGCTGGAAATCCACCATGGTTCTATATACTCCTCTTTGCGTGGGAACAGGTAACTGGCTTGTTCCAAGAAGTATGCCGCAGAGCTTTTCAATTAACCAGTACGTTGAAAATTATTTGCAGGTGTTCAGCGTTTCACCATAATTGTGATAACGTTTGTTTGTTCCTCCTGAAACCCAAGAAGGCTGCGACGGACATAACTATGCTGAGGAGTAGCTGACTTGGTGTTGCCTATTTTTGTTAGTGGAGACTGCAAGAAGCCATTCTTCTAAGTATCATCCCACCACCATTTTTCCATTGTTTTAAAATGCAGGGAATTTTTCAAGTTAGCATTATAATTAGTAGCAGGAGGGTACGGTTTTTTTTGTGTGTGTGGTCGATGTGGATGGGGGTTCAGGCTCTCTCTCAATTCGCCGGTTAGTTTTTATTATCCCCTGAGAGGAGAAGTGGGTATGTGTTTTGCAGGTGAAAAGGGCGGATTCTGTTTCAGAGAATTAACGATGATCCCCATGGTCATCCCGTTCCTTTAATAATCCTTAACTTCATCAGCTGGAAATCCACCATGGTTCTATATACTCCTCTTTGCGTGGGAACAGGTAACTGGCTTGTTCCAAGAAGTATGCCGCAGAGCTTTTCAATTAACCACTACGTTCAAAATTATTTGCAAGTGTTCAGCGTTTCACCGTAATTGTGATAACGTTTGTTTGTGCCTCCTGAAACCCAAGAAGTCTGCGACGGACATAACTATGCTGAGGAGTAGCTGACTTGGTGTTGCCTATTTTTGTTAGTGGAGACTGACAAGAATCCATTCTTCTAAATATCATCCCACCACCATTTTTCCATTGTTTTAAAATGCAGGGAAATTTTGCAAGTTAGCATTATAATTAGTAGCTGGAGGGTACGGTTTTTTTTTTTGTGTGGTCGATGTGGATGGGGGGGTCAGGCCCTCTGTCTGTTCGCTGGTTAGTTTTTATTATCCCCAGAGAGGAGAAGTGGGCATGTGTTTGGCAGGTGAAAAGGGCGGATTCTGTATCAGAGAATTAACGATGATCCCCATGGTCATCCCGTTCCTTTAATAATCCTTTACTTCATCAGCTGGAAATCCACCATGGTTCTATATACTCCTCTTTGCGTGGGTACAGGTAACTGCCTTGTTCCAAGAAGTATGCCGGAGAGCTTTTCAATTAACCACTACGTTGAAAATTATTTGCAGGTGTTCAGCGTTTCACCTTAATTGTGATAACGTTTGTTTCTGCCTCCTGAAACCCAAGATGGCTGCCACGAACATAACGATGCTGAGGCGTAGCTGACTTGGTTTTGCCTATTTTTGTTAGTGGAGACTGACAAGAATCCATTCTTCTAAGTATCATCTCTCCATCATTTTTTCATTGTTTAAAAATGCAGGAAAATTTTGCAAGTTAGCATTATAATTAGTAGATGGAGGCTACGGTGTTTTTTTTTTTTTTTCCTGTGGGGTCGGTGTGGATGTGTTGGTCAGGCCCTCTGTCAGTTCGCTAGTTTGTTTTTATTATCCCCAGAGAGGAGAAGTGGGTATTAGTATGGCAGGTGAAAACTGCGGATCTGTTTCAGAGAATTAAACAGGATCCGCATGGTAATCCTGTTCCTTTAAGGATCCTTTGCTTCATGAGCTGGGAATCCACCATGGTTCTATATACTTCTCTATGCGTGGGCACAGGCAACTGGCTTGTTCCAAGAAGTATGCCTCAGAGTTTTTCAATTAACCAGTATGTGGAAAATCCTTTGCAGGTTTTCAGCGTTTCACCATAATTGTGATAACATGTGTATGTGCCTACTGAAACCAAATATGGCTGCTACGGACATAACTATGCTGAGGCGTAGCTGACTTGGTGTTGCCTATTTTTGTCAGTGGAGACTGACAAGAAGCCATTCTTCTAAGTATCATCCCACCATCATTTCTCCATTGTTTAAAAATGCAGGGAAATTTTGCAAATTGGCATTATAATTAGTAGCTGGAGGGTACTTTTTTTTTTGTGGGGTCGGTCAGGATGGGTGTTCAGGCCCTCTGTCAGATCGCTGGTTTGTTTTTATTATCCCCAGAGACGAGTAGTGGGCATGTGTTTGCCAGGTGAAAAGTGCGGATTCTGTTTCAGAGAATTAAACAGGATCCGCATGGTCATCTCATTCCCTTAAAAATCCTTTGCTTCATCAGCTGGGATTCCACCATGTTTCTATATACTCCTCTATGCGTGGGCACAGGTACCTGGCTTGTTCCAAGAAGTATGCTGGAGAGTTTTCAAATTAACCAGTACGTTGAAAATTATTTGCAGGTGTTCAGCGTTTCACCATAATTTTGATAACGTTTGTATGTGCCTCCTGAAACCCAAGAAGGCTGCGACGGACATAACTATGCTGAGGAGTAGCTGACTTGGTGTTGCCTATTTTTGTTAGTGGAGACAGACAAGAAGCCATTCTTCTAAGTATCATCCCACCACCATTTTTCCATTGTTTTAAAATGCAGGGAAATTTTGCAAGTTAGCATTATAGTTAGTAGCTGGAGGGTACGGTTTTTTTGTGTGTGTGGTCGATGTGGATGAGGGGGTGTGGCCCTCTGTCAGTTCGCTGGTTAGTTTTTATTATCCCCAGAGAGGAGAAGTGGGCATGTGTTTGGCAGGTGAAAAGGGCGGATTCTGTTTCAAAGAATTAACGATGATCCCCATGGTCATCGTGTTCCTTTAATAATCCTTTACTTCATCAGCTGGAAATCCACCATGGTTCTATATACTCCTCTTTGCGTGGGAACAGGTAACTGGCTTGTTCCAAGAAGTATGCCGCAGAGCTTTTCAATTAACCAGTACGTTGAAAATTATTTTCAGGTGTTCAGCGTTTCACCATAATTGTGATAACGTTTGTTTGTGCCTCCTGAAACCCAAGATGGCTGCCACGAACATAACGATGCTGAGGCGTAGCTGACTTGGTTTTGCCTATTTTTGTTAGTGGAGACTGACAAGAATCCATTTTTCTAAGTATCATCTCACCATCATTTTTCCATTGTTTAAAAATGCAGGAAAATTTTGCAAGTTAGCATTATAATTAGTAGCTGGAGGCTACGTTTTTTTTTTTTTTTTTTTTTTTTTTCCTCTGGCGTCGTGTGGATGTGTTGGTCAGGCCCTCTGTCAGTTCGCTGGTTTGTTTTTATTATCCCCAGAGAGGAGAAGTGGGTATTAGTATGGCAGGTGAAAACTGCGGATCTTTTTCAGAGAATAAAACAGGATCCGCATGGTAATCCCGTTCCTTTAAGAATCCTTTGCTTCATGAGCTGGGAATCCACCATGGTTCTGTATACTCCTCTATGCGTGGGCACAGGTACCTGGCTTGTTCCAAGAAATATGCTGGAGAGTTTTCTAATTAACCAGTACGTTGAAAATTTTTTGCAGGTTTTCAGCGTTTCACCATAATTTTGATAACGTTTGTATGTGCCTCCTGAAACCCAAGAAGGCTGCAACGGACATAACTATGCTGAGGAGTAGCTGACTTGGTGTTGCCTATTTTTGTTAGTGGAGACTGACATGAAGCCATTCTTCTAAGTATCATCCCACCACCATTTTTGCATTGTTTTAAAATGCAGGGAAATTTTGCAAGTTAGCATTATAATTAGTAGTTGGAGGGTACGGTTTTATTTTGTGTGTGGTCGATGTGGATGGGAGGGTTCAGGCCCGCTGTCAGTTCGCTGGTTAGTTTTTATTATCCCCAGAGAGGAGAAGTGGGCATGTGTTTGGCAGGTGAAAAGGGCGGATTCTGTTTCAGAGAATTAACGATGATCCCCATGGTCATCCCGTTCCTTTAATAATCCTTTACTTCATCAGCTGGAAATCCACCATGGTTCTATATACTCCTCTTTGCGTGGGAACAGGAAACTGGCTTGTTCCAAGAAGTAAGCCGCAGAGCTTTACAATTAACCAGTACGTTGAAAGTTATTTGCAGGTGTTCAGCGTTTCACCATAATTGTGATAACGTTTGTTTGTGCCTCCTGAAACCCAAGATGGCTGCCACAAACATAACGATGCTGAGGCGTAGCTGACTTGGTTTTGCCTATTTTTGTTAGTGGAGACTGACAAGAATCCATTCTTCTAAGTATCATCTCACCATCATTTTTCCATTGTTTAAAAATGCAGGAAAATTTTGCAAGTTAGCATTATAATTAGTAGCTGGAGGCTACGTTTTTTTTTTTTTTTTTTCCTGTGGCGTCGTGTGGATGTGTTGGTCAGGCCCTCTGTCAGTTCGCTGGTTTGTTTTTATTATCCCCAGAGAGGAGAAGTGGGTATTAGTATGGCAGGTGAAAACTGCGGATCTTTTTCAGAGAATAAAACAGGATCTGCATGGTAATCCCGTTCCTTTAAGAATCCTTTGCTTCATGAGCTGGGAATCCACCATGGTTCTATATACTCCTCTATGCGTGGGCACAGGTACCTGGCTTGTTCCAAGAAGTATGCTGGAGAGTTTTCAAATTAACCAGTACGTTGAAAATTATTTGCAGGTTTTCAGCGTTTCACCATAATTTTGATAACGTTTGTATGTGCCTCCTGAAACCCAAGAAGGCTGCGACGGACATAACTATGCTGAGGAATAGCTGACTTGGTGTTGCCTATTTTTGTTAGTGGAGACTGACATGAAGCCATTCTTCTAAGTATCATCCCACCACCATTTTTGCATTGTTTTAAAATGCAGGGAAATTTTGCAAGTTAGCATTATAATTAGTAGTTGGAGGGTACGGTTTTATTTTGTGTGTGGTCGATGTGGATGGGAGGGTTCAGGCCCTCTGTCAGTTCGCTGGTTAGTTTTTATTATCCCCAGAGAGGAGAAGTGGGCATGTGTTTGGCAGGTGAAAAGGGCGGATTCTGTTTCAGAGAATTAACGATGATCCCCATGGTCATCCCGTTCCTTTAATAATCCTTTACTTCATCAGCTGGAAATCCACCATGGTTCTATATACTCCTCTTTGCGTGGGAACAGGTAACTGGCTTGTTCTAAGAAGTAAGCCGCAGAGCTTTTCAATTAACCAGTACGTTGAAAATTATTTGCAGGTGTTCAGCGTTTCACCATAATTGTGATAACGTTTGTTTGTGCCTCCTGAAACCCAAGATGGCTGCGACGGACATAACGATGCTGAGGCGTAGCTGACTTGGTTTTGCCTATTTTTGTTATTGGAGACTGACAAGAATCCATTTTTCTAAGTATCATCTCACCATCATTTTTCCATTGTTTAAAAATGCAGGAAAATTTTGCAAGTTAGCATTATAATTAGTAGCTGGAGGCTACGTTTTTTTTTTTTTTTTTTTTTTCCTGTGGCGTCATGTGGATGTGTTGGTCAGGCCCTCTGTCAGTTCGCTGGTTTGTTTTTATTATCCCCAGAGAGGAGAAGTGGGTATTAGTATGGCAGGTGATAACTGCGGATCTTTTTCAGAGAATAAAACAGGATCCGCATGGTAATCTCGTTCCTTTAAGAATCCTTTGCTTCATGAGCTGGGAATCCACCATGGTTCTATATACTCCTCTATGCGTGGTCACAGGTACCTGGCTTGTTCCAAGAAGTATGCTGGAGAGTTTTCAAATTAACCAGTACATTGAAAATTATTTGCAGGTTTTCAGCGTTTCACCATAATTGTGATAACGTGTGTATGTGTCTCCTGAAACCCAATATGGCTGCGAAGGACATAAGTATGCTGCGGCGTAGCTGACTTCGTGTTTCCTATTTTTGTTAGTGGAGACTGACAAGAAGCCATTCTTCTAAGTATCATCCCACCATCATTTTTCCATTGTTTAAAAATGCAGGGAAATTTTGTAAGTTAGCATTATAATTAGTAGCTGGAGGGTACATTTTTTTTTTTTGTGGGGTCAGTGTGGATGGGTTGGTCAGGCTATCTGTCAATTCACTGGTTTGTTTTTATTATCCTCAGAGAGGAGAATTGGGCATGTGTTTGGCAGGTGAAAAGTGCGGATTCTGTTTCAGAGAATTAAACAGGATCCGCATGGTCATCTCATTCCTTTAAGAATCCTTTGCTTCATCAGCTGGGATTCCACCATGTTTCTATATACTCCTCTATGCGTGGGCACAGGTACCTGGCTTGTTCCAAGAAGTATGCTGGAGAGTTTTCAAATTAACCAGTACGTTGAAAACTATTTGCAGGTTTTCAGCGTTTCACCATAATTTTGATAACGTTTGTATGTGCCTCCTGAAACCCAAGAAGGCTGCGACGGACATAACTATGCTGAGGAGTAGCTGACTTGGTGTTGCCTATTTTTGTTAGTGGAGACTGAGAAGAAGCCATTCTTCTAAGTATCATCCCACCACCATTTTTCCATTGTTTTAAAATGCAGGGAAATTTTGCAAGTTAGCATTATAATTAGTAGCTGGAGGGTACGGTTTTTTTTTTGGTGTGGTCGATGTGGATGGGGGGTCAGGCCCTCTGTCAGTTCGCTGGTTAGTTTTTATTATCCCCAGAGAGGAGAAGTGGGCATGTGTTTGGCAGGAGAAAAGGGCGGATTCTGTTTCAGAGAATTAACGATGATCCCCATGGTCATCCCGTTCCTTTAATAATCCTTTACTTCATCAGCTGGAAATCCACCATGGTTCTATATACTCCTCTTTGCGTGGGAACAGGTAACTGGCTTGTTCCAAGAAGTATGCCGCAGAGCTTTTCAATTAACCAGTACGTTGAAAATTATTTGCAGGTGTTCAGCGTTTCACCATAATTGTGATAACGTTTGTTTGTGCCTCCTGAAAACCAAGATGGCTGCCACGAACATAACTATGCTGAGGCATAGCTGACTTGGTTTTGCCTATTTTTGTTAGTGGAGACTGACAAGAATACATTCTTCTAAGTATCATCTCACCATCATTTTTCCATTGTTTAAAAATGCAGGAAAATTTTGCAAGTTAGCATTATAATTAGTAGCTGGAGGCTATGGTGTTTTTTTTTTTTTTTTTTCCTGTGGGGTCGGTGTGGATGTGTTGGTCAGGCCCTCTGTCAGTTCGCTGGTTTGTTTTTATTATCCCCAGAGAGGAGAAGTGGGTATTAGTATGGCAGGTGAAAACTGCGGATCTGTTTCAGAGAATTAAACAGGATCCGCACGGTAATCCCATTCCTTTAAGAATCCTTTCCTTCATGAGCTGGGAATCCACCATGGTTCTATATACTTCTCTATGCGTGGGCACAGGAAACTGGCTTGTTCCAAGAAGTATGCCTCAGAGTTTTTCAATTAACCAGTATGTGGAAAATCCTTTGCAGGTTTTCAGCGTTTCACCATAATTGTGATAACGTGTGTATGTGTCTCCTGAAACCCAATATGGCTGAAAATGACATAAGTATGCTGAGGCGTAGCTGGCTTGGTGTTGCCTATTTTTGTCAGTGGAGACTGACAAGAAGCCATTCTTCTAAGTATCATCCCACCATCATTTCTCCATTGTTTAAAAATGCAGGGAAATTTTGCAAGTTAGCATTATAATTAGTAGCTGGAGGGTACTTTTTTTTGTTTTTTGTGGGGTCAGTGTGGATGGGTGGGTCAGGCCATCTGTCAGTTCGCTGGTTAGTTTTTATTATCCCCAGAGAGGAGAAGTGGGCATGTGTTTGGCAGGTGAAAAGGGCGGATTCTGTTTCAGAGAATTAACGATGATCCCCACGGTCATCCCGTTCCTTTAATAATCCTTTACTTCATCAGCTGGAAATCCACCATGGTTCTATATACTCCTCTTTGCGTGGGAACAGGTAACTGGCTTGTTCCAAGAAGTATGCCGCAGAGCTTTTCAATTAACCACTACGTTGAAAATTATTTGCAGGTGTTCAGCGTTTCACCATAATTGTTATAACGTTTGTTTGTGCCTCCTGAAACCCAAGAAGGCTGCTACGGACGTAACTATGCTGAGGAGTACCTGACTTGGTGTTGCCTATTTTTGTTAGTGGAGACTGACAAGAAGCCATTCTTCTAAGTATCATCCCACCACCATTTTTCCATTGTTTTAAAATGCAGGGAAATTTTGCAAGTTAGCATTATAATTAGTAGCTGGAGGGTACGGTTTTTTTTTTTTGTGTGGTCGATGTGGATGGGGGGGTCAGGCCCTCTGTCTGTTCGCTGGTTAGTTTTTATTATCCCCAGAGAGGAGAAGTGGGCATGTGTTTGGCAGGTGAAAAGGGCGGATTCTGTATCAGAGAATTAACGATGATCCCCATGGTCATCCCGTTCCTTTAGTAATCCTTTACTTCATCAGCTGGAAATCCACCATGGTTCTATATACTCCTCTTTGCGTGGGTACAGGTAACTGCCTTGTTCCAAGAAGTATGCCCCAGAGCTTTTCAATTAACCACTACGTTGAAAATTATTTGCAGGTGTTCAGCGTTTCACCTTAATTGTGATAACGTTTGTTTGTGCCTCCTGAAACCCAAGATGGCTGCCACGAACATAACTATGCTGAGGCGTAGCTGACTTGGTTTTGCCTATTTTTGTTAGTGGAGACTGACAAGAATCCATTCTTCTAAGTATCATCTCTCCATCATTTTTTCATTGTTTAAAAATGCAGGAAAATTTTGCAAGTTAGCATTATAATTAGTAGCTGGAGGCTACGGTTTTTTTTTTTTGTGTGGTCGATGTGGATGGGGGGGTCAGGCCCTCTGTCAGTTCGCTGGTTTGTTTTTATTATCCCCAGAGAGGAGAAGTGGGTATTAGTATGGCAGGTGAAAACTGCGTATCTGTTTCAGAGAATTAAACAGGATCCGCATGGTAATCCTGTTCCTTTAATAATACTTTGCTTCATGAGCTGGGAATCCACCATGGTTCTATATACTTCTCTATGCGTGTGCACAGGAAACTGGCTTGTTCCAAGAAGTATGCCTCAGAGTTTTTCAATTAACCAGTATGTGGAAAATCCTTTGCAGGTTTTCAGCGTTTCACCATAATTGTGATAACATGTGTATGTGCCTACTGAAACCAAATATGGCTGCTACGGACATAACTATGCTGAGGCGTAGCTGACTTGGTGTTGCCTATTTTTGTCAGTGGAGACTGACAAGAAGCCATTCTTCTAAGTATCATCCCACCATCATTTCTCCATTGTTTAAAAATGCAGGGAAATTTTGCAAATTGGCATTATAATTAGTAGCTGGAGGGTACTTTTTTTTTTGTGGGGTCGGTCAGGATGGGTGTTCAGGCCCTCTGTCAGATCGCTGGTTTGTTTTTATTATCCCCAGAGACGAGTAGTGGGCATGTGTTTGGCAGGTGAAAAGTGCGGATTCTGTTTCAGAGAATTAAACAGGATCCGCATGGTCATCTCATTCCCTTAAAAATCCTTTGCTTCATCAGCTGGGATTCCACCATGTTTCTATATACTCCTCTATGCGTGGGCACAGGTACCTGGCTTGTTCCAAGAAGTATGCTGGAGAGTTTTCAAATTAACCAGTACGTTGAAAATTATTTGCAGGTGTTCAGCGTTTCACCATAATTTTGATAACGTTTGTATGTGCCTCCTGAAACCCAAGAAGGCTGCGACGGACATAACTATGCTGAGGAGTAGCTGACTTGGTGTTGCCTATTTTTGTTAGTGGAGACAGACAAGAAGCCATTCTTCTAAGTATCATCCCACCACCATTTTTCCATTGTTTTAAAATGCAGGGAAATTTTGCAAGTTAGCATTATAGTTAGTAGCTGGAGGGTACGGTTTTTTTGTGTGTGTGGTCGATGTGGATGGGGGGGTGTGGCCCTCTGTCAGTTCGCTGGTTAGCTTTTATTATCCCCAGAGAGGAGAAGTGGGCATGTGTTTGGCAGGTGAAAAGGGCGGATTCTGTTTCAAAGAATTAACGATGATCCCCATGGTCATCGTGTTCCTTTAATAATCCTTTACTTCATCAGCTGGAAATCCACCATGGTTCTATATACTCCTCTTTGCGTGGGAACAGGTAACTGGCTTGTTCCAAGAAGTATGCCGCAGAGCTTTTCAATTAACCACTACGTTGAAAATTATTTTCAGGTGTTCAGCGTTTCACCATAATTGTGATAACGTTTGTTTGTGCCTCCTGAAACCCAAGATGGCTGCCACGAACATAACGATGCTGAGGCGTAGCTGACTTGGTTTTGCCTATTTTTGTTAGTGGAGACTGACAAGAATCCATTTTTCTAAGTATCATCTCACCATCATTTTTCCATTGTTTAAAAATGCAGGAAAATTTTGCAAGTTAGCATTATAATTAGTAGCTGGAGGCTACGTTTTTTTTTTTTTTTTTTTTTTTTTTCCTCTGGCGTCGTGTGGATGTGTTGGTCAGGCCCTCTGTCAGTTCGCTGGTTTGTTTTTATTATCCCCAGAGAGGAGAAGTGGGTATTAGTATGGCAGGTGAAAACTGCGGATCTTTTTCAGAGAATAAAACAGGATCCGCATGGTAATCCCGTTCCTTTAAGAATCCTTTGCTTCATGAGCTGGGAATCCACCATGGTTCTGTATACTCCTCCATGCGTGGGCACAGGTACCTGGCTTGTTCCAAGAAGTATGCTGGAGAGTTTTCAAATTAACCAGTACGTTGAAAATTATTTGCAGGTTTTCAGCGTTTCACCATAATTTTGATAACGTTTGTATGTGCCTCCTGAAACCCAAGAAGGCTGCAACGGACATAACTATGCTGAGGAGTAGCTGACTTGGTGTTGCCTATTTTTGTTAGTGGAGACTGACATGAAGCCATTCTTCTAAGTATAATCCCACCACCATTTTTGCATTGTTTTAAAATGCAGGGAAATTTTGCAAGTTAGCATTATAATTAGTAGTTGGAGGGTACGGTTTTATTTTGTGTGTGGTCGATGTGGATGGGAGGGTTCAGGCCCTCTGTCAGTTCGCTGGTTAGTTTTTATTATCCCCAGAGAGGAGAAGTGGGCATGTGTTTGGCAGGTGAAAAGGGCGGATTCTGTTTCAGAGAATTAACGATGATCCCCATGGTCATCCCGTTCCTTTAATAATCCTTTACTTCATCAGCTGGAAATCCACCATGGTTCTATATACTCCTCTTTGCGTGGGAACAGGTAACTGGCTTGTTCCAAAAAGTAAGCCGCAGAGCTTTACAATTAACCAGTACGTTGAAAGTTATTTGCAGGTGTTCAGCGTTTCACCATAATTGTGATAACGTTTGCTTGTGCCTCCTGAAACCCAAGATGGCTGCCACAAACATAACGATGCTGAGGCGTAGCTGACTTGGTGTTGCCTATTTTTGTTAGTGGAGACTGACAAGAATCCATTCTTCTAAGTATCATCTCACCATCATTTTTCCATTGTTTAAAAATGCAGGAAAATTTTGCAAGTTAGCATTATAATTAGTAGCTGGAGGCTACGTTTTTTTTTTTTTTTTTTTTTTTTTCCTGTGGCGTCGTGTGGATGTGTTGGTCAAGCCCTCTGTCAGTTCGCTGGTTTGTTTTTATTATCCCCAGAGAGGAGAAGTGGATATTAGTATGGCAGGTGATAACTGCGGATCTTTTTCAGAGAATAAAACAGGATCCGCATGGTAATCTCGTTCCTTTAAGAATCCTTTGCTTCATGAGCTGGGAATCCACCATGGTTCTATATACTCCTATATGCGTGGTCACAGGTACCTGGCTTGTTCCAAGAAGTATGCTGGAGAGTTTTCAAATTAACCAGTACGTTAAAAATAATTTGCAGGTTTTCAGCGTTTCACCATAATTTTGATAACGTTTGTATGTGCCTCCTGCCTCCTGAAACCCAAGAAGGCTGCGACGGACATAACTATGCTGAGGAGTAGCTGACTTGGTGTTGCCTATTTTTGTTAGCGGAGACTGACATGAAGCCATTCTTCTAAGTATTATCCCACCACCATTTTTGCATTGTTTTAAAATGCAGGGAAATTTTGCAAGTTAGCATTATAATTAGTAGTTGGAGGGTACGGTTTTATTTTGTATGTGGTCGATGTGGATGGGAGGGTTCAGGCCCTCTGTCAGTTCGCTGGTTAGTTTTTATTATCCCCAGAGAGGAGAAGTGGGCATGTGTTTGGCAGGTGAAAAGGGCGGATTCTGTTTCAGAGAATTAACGATGATCCCCATGGTCATCCCGTTCCTTTAATAATCCTTTACTTCATCAGCTGGAAATCCACCATTGTTCTATATACTCCTCTTTGCGTGGGAACAGGTAACTGGCTTGTTCCAAGAAGTAAGCCGCAGAGCTTTTCAATTAACCAGTACGTTGAAAGTTATTTGCAGGTGTTCAGCGTTTCACCATAATTGTGATAACGTTTGTTTGTGCCTCCTGAAACCCAAGAAGGATACGATGGACATAACGATGCTGAGGCGTAGCTGACTTGGTTTTGCCTGTTTTTGTTAGTGGAGACTGACAAGAATCCCTTCCTGTAAGTATCATCTCACCATCATTTTTCCATTGTTTAAAAATGCAGGAAAATTTTGCAAGTTAGCATTATAATTAGTAGCTGGAGGCTACGGTGTTTTTTTTTTTTTTTTTTCCTGTGGGGTCGGTGTGGATGTGTTGGTCAGGCCCTCTGTCAGTTCGCTGGTTTGTTTTTATTATCCCCAGAGAGGAGAAGTGGGTATTAGTATGGCAGGTGAAAACTGCGGATCAGTTTCAGAGAAATAAAAAGGATCCGCATGGTAATCCCGTTCCTTTAAGAATTCTTTGCTTCATGAGCTGGGAATCCACCATGGTTCTATATACTTCTCTATGCGTGGGCACAGGAAACTGGCTTGTTCCAAGAAGTATGCCTCAGAGTTTTTCAATTAACCAGTATGTGGAAAATCTTTTGCAGGTTTCAGCGTTTCACCATAATTGTGATAACGTGTGTATGTGCCTACTGAAACCAAATATGGCTGCTACGGACATAACTATGCTGAGTCATAGCTGACTTGGTGTTGCCTATTTTTGTCAGTGGAGACTGACAAGAAGCCATTCTTCTAAGTATCATCCCACCACCATTTTTGCATTGTTTTAAAATGCATGGAAATTTTCAAGTTAGCATTATAATTAGTGGCAGGAGGGTACGGTTTTTTTTTTGTGTGTGGTCGATGTGGATGGGGGTTCAGGCTCTCTCTCAATTCGCTGGTTAGTTTTTATTATCCCCTGAGAGGAGAAGTGGGCATGTGTTTGGCAGGTGAAAAGGGCGGATTCTGTTTCAGAGAATTAACGATGATCCCCATGGTCATCACGTTCCTTTAATAATCCTTAACTTCATCAGCTGGAAATCCACCATGGTTCTATATACTCCTCTTTGCGTGGGCACAGGTAACTGGCTTGTTCCAAGAAGTATGCCGCAGAGCTTTTCAATTAACCACTACGTTGAAAATTATTTGCAGGTGTTCAGCGTTTCACCATAATTGTGATAACGTTTGTTTGTGCCTCCTGAAACCCAAGAAGGTTGCGACGGACATAACTATGCTGAGGCGTAGCTGACTTGGTGTTGCCTATTTTTGTTAGTGGAGACTGACAAGAAGCCATTCTTGTAAGTATCATCCCACCACCATTTTTCCATTGTTTTAAAATGCATGGAAATTTTGCAAGTTAGCATTATAATTAGTAGCTGGAGGGTACGGTTTTTTTTTTGTGTGTGGTTGATGTGGATGGGGGGGTCAGGCCCTCTGTCAGTTCGCTGGTTAGTTTTTATTATCCCCAGAGAGGAGAAGTCGGCATGTGTTTGGCAGGTGAAAAGGGCGGATTCTGTATCAGAGAATTAACGATGATCCCCATGGTCATCCCGTTCCTTTAATAATCCTTTACTTCATCAGCTGGAAATCCACCATGGTTTTTATACTCCTCTTTGCGTGGGTACAGGTAACTGCCTTGTTCCAAGAAGTATGCCGCAGAGCTTTTCAATTAACCACTACGTTGAAAATTATTTGCAGGTGTTCAGCGTTTCACCTTAATTGTGATAACGTTTGTTTGTGCCTCCTGAAACCCAAGATGGCTGCCACGAACATAACTATGCTGAGGCGTAGCTGACTTGGTTTTGCCTATTTTTGTTAGTGGAGACTGACAAGAATCCATTCTTCTAAGTATCATCTCTCCATCATTTTTTCATTGTTTAATAATGCAGGAAAATTTTGCAAGTTAGCATTATAATTAGTAGCTGGAGTCTACGGTGTTTTTTTTTTTTTTTTCCTGTGGGTTCGGTGTGGATGTGTTGGTCAGGACCTCTGTCAGTTCGCTGGTTTGTTTTTATTATCCCCAGATAGGAGAAGTGGGTATTAGTATGGCAGGTGAAAACTGCGGATCTGTTTCAGAGAATTAAACAGGATCCGCATGTTAATCCTGTTCCTTTAAGAATCCTTTGCTTCATGAGCTGGGAATCCACCATGGTTCTATACACTTCTCTATGCGTGGGCACAGGAAACTGGCTTGTTCCAAGAAGTATGACTCAGAGTTTTTCAATTAACCAGTATGTGGAAAATCCTTTGCAGGTATTCAGCGTTTCACCATAATTGTTATAAGGTGTGTATGTGCCTACTGAAACCAAATTTGGCTGCTACGGACATAACTATGCTGAGGCGTAGCTGACTTGGTGTTGCCTATTTTTGTCAGTGGAGACTGACAAGAAGCCATTCTTCTAAGTATCATCCCACCATCATTTCTCCATTGTTTAAAAATGCAGGGAAATTTTGCAAATTGGAATTATAATTAGTAGCTGGAGGGTACTTTTTTTTTTGTGGGGTCGGTCAGGATGGGTGTTCAGGCCCTCTGTCAGATCGCTGGTTTGTTTTTATTATCCCCAGAGACGAGTAGTGGGCATGTGTTTGGCAGGTGAAACGTGCGGATTCTGTTTCAGAGAATTAAACAGGATCCGCATGGTCATCTCATTTCCTTAAAAATCCTTTGCTTCATCAGCTGGGATTCCACCATGTTTCTATATACTCCTCTATGCGTGGGCACAGGTACCTGGCTTGTTCCAAGAAGTATGCTGGAGAGTTTTCAAATTAACCAGTACGTTGAAAATTATTTGCAGGTTTTCAGCGTTTCACCATAATTGTCATAACGTTTGTATGTGCCCCCTGAAACCCAAGAAGGCTGCGACGGACATAACTATGCTGAGGAGTAACTGACTTGGTGTTGCCTATTTTTGTTAGTGGAGACAGACAAGAAGCCATTCTTCTAAGTATCATCCGACCACCAATTTTCCATTGTTTTAAAATGAAGGGAAATTTTGCAAGATAGCATTATAATTAGTAGCTGGAGGGTACGGGTTTTTTTTTTGTGTTTGGTCGATGTGGATGTGTTGGTCAGGCCCTCTGTCAGTTCGCTGGTTAGTTTTTATTATCCCCAGAGAGGAGAAGTGGGCATGTGTTTGGCAGGTGAAAAGGGCGGATTCTGTTTCAGAGAATTAACGATGATCCCCATGGTCATCCCGTTCCTTTAATAATCCTTAACTTCATCAGCTGGAAATCCACCATGGTTCTATATACTCCTCTTTGCGTGGGTACAGATAACTGGCTTGTTCCAAGAAGTATGCCCCAGAGCTTTTGAATTAACCACTACGTTGAAAATTATTTGCAGGTGTTCAGCGTTTCACCTTAATTGTGATAACGTTTGTTTGTGCCTCCTGAAACCCAAGATGGCTGCCACGAACATAACTATGCTGAGGCGTAGCTGATTAGATTTTGCCTATTTTTGTTTGTGGAGACTGACAAGAATCCATTCTTCTAAGTATCATCTCTCCATCATTTTTTCATTGTTTAAAAATGCAGGAAAATTTTGCAAGTTAGCATTATAATTAGTAGCTGGAGGCTACGGTGGTTTTTTTTTTTTATTCCTGTGGGGTCGGTGTGGATGTGTTGGTCAGGCCCTCTGTCAATTCGCTGGTTTGTTTTTATTATCCCCAGAGAGGAGAAGTGGGTATTAGTATGGCAGGTGAAAACTGCGGATCTGTTTCAGAGAATTAAACAGGATCCGCATGGTAATCCTGTTCCTTTAAGAATCCTTTGCTTCATGAGCTGGGAATCCACCATGGTTCTATATACTTCTCTATGCGTGGGCACAGGAAATTGGCTTGTTCCAAGAAGTATGCCTCAGAGTTTTTCAATTAACCAGTATGTGGAAAATCCTTTGCAGGTTTTCAGCGTTTCACCATAATTGTGATAACGTGTGTATGTGCCTACTGAAACCAAATATGGCTACTACGGACATAACTAGGCTGAGGCGTAGCTGACTTAGTTTTGCCTATTTTTGTTCGTGGAGACTGACAAGAATCCATTTTTCTAAGTATCATCTCACCATCATTTTTCCATTGTTTAAAAATGCAGGAAAATTTTGCAAGTTAGCATTATAATTAGTAGCTGGAGGCTACGTTTTTTTTTTCTTGTTTTTCCTGTGGCGTCGTGTGGATGTGTTGGTCAGGCCCTCTGTCAGTTCGCTGGTTTGTTTTTATTATCCCCAGAGAGGAGAAGTGGGTTTTAGTATGGCAGGTGAAAACTGCGGATCTTTTTCAGAGAATTAATTAGGATCCGCATGGTAATCCCGTTCCTTTAAGAATCCTTTGCTTCATGAGCTGGGAATCCACCATGGTTCTATATACTTCTCTATGCGTGGGCATAGGAAACTGGCTTGTTCCAAGAAGTATGCCTCAGAGCTTTTCAATTAACCAGTATGTTGAAAATCCTTTGCAGGTTTTCAGCGTTTCACCATAATTGTGATAACGTGTGTATGTGTCTCCTGAAACCCAATATGGCTGCCAAGGACATAAGTATGCTGAGGCGTAGCTGACTTCGTGTTGCCTATTTTTATTAGTGGAGACTAACAAGAAGCCATTCTTCTAAGAAGCATCCCACCATCATTTTTCCATTGTTTAAAAATGCAGGGAAATTTTGTAAGTTAGCATTATAATTAGTAGCTGGAGGGTATTTTTTTTTTTTGTGGGGTCAGTGTGGATGGGTTGGTCAGGCCATCTGTCAATTCACTGGTTTGTTTTTATTATCCCCAGAGAGGAGAAGTGGGCATGTGTTTGGCAGGTGAAGTGCGGATTCTGTTTCAGAGAATTAAACAGGATCCGCATGGTCATCTCATTCCTTTAAGAATCCTTTCCTTCATCAGCTGGGATTCCACCATATTTCTATATACTCCTCTCTGCGTGGGCACAGGTACCTGGCTTGTTCCAAGAAGTATGCCGCAGAGCTTTTCAATTAACCCCTACGTTGAAAATTATTTGCAGGTGTTCAGTGTTTCACCATAATTGTATAACGTTTGTTTGTGCCTCCTGAAACCCAAGAAGGCTGCGACGGACATAACTATGCTGAGGAGTAGCTGACTTGGTGTTGCCTATTTTTGTTAGTGGAGACTGAGAAGAAGCCATTCTTCTAAGTATCATCCCACCACCATTTTTCCATCGTTTTAAAATGCAGGGAAATTTTGCAAGTTAGCATTATAATTAGTAGCTGGAGGGTACGGTTTTTTTTTTTGTGTGTGGTCGATGTGGATGGGGGTGTCAGGCCCTCTGTCAGTTCGCTGGTTAGTTTTTATTATCCCCAGAGAGGAGAAGTGGGCATGTGTTTGGCAGGTGAAAAGGGCGGATTCTGTTTCAGAGAATTAATGATGATCCCCATGGTCATCCCGTTCTTTAATAATCCTTTACTTCATCAGCTGGAAATCCACCATGGTTCCATATACTCCTCTTACGTGGGAACAGGTAACTGGCTTGTTCCAAGAAGTATGCCGCATAGCTTTTCAATTAACCACTACGTTGAAAATTATTTGCAGGTGTTCAGCGTTTCACCTTAATTGTGATAACGTTTGTTTGTGCCTCCTGAAACCCAAGATGGCTCCCACGAACATAACGATGCTGAGGCGTAGCTGATTTGGTTTTGCCTATTTTTGTTTGTGGAGACTGACAAGAATCCATTCTTCTAAGTATCATCTCACCATCATTTTTCCATTGTTTAAAAATGCAGGAAAATTTTGCAAGTTTGCATTATAATTAGTAGCTGGAGGCTACGAGGTTTTTTTTTGGTTTTTTTCCTGTGGGGTCGGTGTGGACATGTTGGTCAGGCCCTCTGTCAGTTCGCTGGTTTGTTTTTATTATCCCCAGAGAGGAGAAGTGGGTATTAGTATGGCAGGTGAAAACTGCGGATCTATTTCAGAGAATTAAACAGGATCCGCATGGTAATCCCGTTCCTTTAAGAATCCTTTCTTCATGAGCTGGGAATCCACCATGGTTCTATATACTTCTCTATGCGTGGGCACAGGAAACTGGCTTGTTCCAAGAAGTATGCCTCAGAGCTTTTCAATTAACCAGTATGTTGAAAATCCTTTGCAGGTTTTCAGCGATTCACCATAATTGTGATAACGTGTGTATGTGCCTACTGAAACCAAATATGGCTGCTACGGACATAACTATGCTGAGGCGTAGCTGACTTGGTGTTGCCTATTTTTGTCAGTGGAGAGTGACAAGAAGCCATTTTTCTAAGTATCATCCCACCATCATTTCTGCATTGTTTAAAAATGCAGGGAAATTTTGCAAATTGACATTATAATTAGTAGCTGGAGGGTACTTTATTTTTTGTGGGGTCGGTCAGGATGGGTGTTCAGGCCCTCTGTCAGATCGCTGGTTTGTTTTTATTATCCCCAGAGAAGAGTAGTGGGCATGTGTTTGGCAGGTGAAAAGTGCGGATTCTGTTTCAGAGAATTAAACAGGATCCGCATGGTCATCTCATTCTTTTAAGAATCCTTTGCCTCATCAGCTGGGATTCCACCATGTTTCTATATACTCCTCTATGCGTGGGCACAGGTACCTGGCTTGTTCCAAGAAGTATGCTGGAGATTTTTCAAATTAACCAGTACGTTGAAAATCATTTGCAGGTTTTCAGCGTTTCACCATAATTTTGATAATGTTTGTATGTGCCTCCTGAAACCCAAGAAGGCTGCGACGGACATAACTATGCTGAGGAGTAGCTGACTTGGTGTTGCCTATTTTTGTTAGTGGAGACAGACAAGAAGCCATTCTTCTAAGTATCATTCCACCACCATTTTTGCAATGTTTTAAAATGGAGGGAAATTTTGCAAGTTAGCATTATAATTAGTAGCTGGAGGGTACGGTTTTTTTTTGTGTGTGGTCGATGTGGATGGGGGGGGGTCAGGACCTCTGTCAGTTCACTGGTTAGTTTTTATTATCCCCCGAGAGGAGAAGTGGGCATGTGTTTGGCAGGTGAAAAGGGCGGATTCTGTTTCAAAGAATTAATGATGATCCCCATGGTCATCCTGTTCCTTTAATAATCCTTTACTTCATCAGCTGGAAATCCAGCATGGTTCTATATACTCCTCTTTGCGTGGGAACAGGAAACTGACTTGTTCCAAGAAGTATGCCGCAGAGCTTTTGAATTAACCAGTACGTTGAAAATTATTTGCAGGTGTTCAGAGTTTCACCATAATTGTGATAACGTTTGTTTGTGCCTCCTGAAACCAAGAAGGCTGCGACGGACATAACTATGCTGAGGAGTAGCTGACTTGGTGTTGCCTATTTTTGTTAGTGGAGACTGACAAGAAGCCATTCTTCTAAGTATCTTCCCACCACCATTTTTCCATCGTTTTAAAATGCAGGGAAATTTTGCAAGTTAGCATTATAATTAGTAGCTGGAGGGTACCGTTTTTTTTTTTTGTGTGGTCGATGTGGATGGGGGGGTGAGGCCCTCTGTCAGTTCGCTGGTTAGTTTTTATTATCCCCGGAGAGGAGAAGTGGGCATGTGTTTGGCAGGTGAAAAGGGCGGATTCTGTTTCAAAGAATTAACGATGATCCCCGTGGTCATCCTGTTCCTTTAATAATCCTTTACTTCATCAGCTGGAAATCCACCATGGTTCTATATACTCCTCTTTGCGTGGGAACAGGTAACTGGCTTGTTCCAAGAAGTATGCCGCAGAGCTTTTCAATTAACCACTACGTTGAAAATTATTTTCAGGTGTTCAGCGTTTCACCATAATTGTGATAACGTTTGTTTGTGCCTCCTGAAACCCAAGATGGCTGCCACGAACATAACGATGCTGAGGCGTAGCTGACTAGGTTTTGCCTATTTTTGTTAGTGGAGACTGACAAGAATCCATTTTTCTAAGTATCATCTCACCATCATTTTTCCATTGTTTAAAAATGCAGGAAAATTTTGCAAGTTAGCATTGTAATTAGTAGCTGGAGGCTACGTTTTTTTTTTTTTTTTTTTTTTTCCTGTGGCGTCGTGTGGATGTGTTGGTCAGGCCCTCTGTCAGTTCGCTGGTTTGTTTTTATTATCCCCAGAGAGGAGAAGTGGGTATTAGTATGGCAGGTGCAAACTGCGGATCTGTTTCATAGAATTAAACAGGATCCGCATGGTAATCCCGTTCCAATAAGAATCCTTTGCTTCATGAGCTGGGAATCCACCATGGTTCTATATACTTCTCTATGCGTGGGCACAGGAAACTGGCTTGTTCCAAGAAGTATGCCTCAGAGCTTTTCAATTAACCAGTATGTTGAAAATCCTTTGCAGGTTTTCAGCGTTTCACCATAATTGTGATAACGTGTGTATGTGCCTACTGAAACCAAATATGGCTGCTATGGACATAACTATGCTGAGGCGTAGCTGACTTGGTGTTGCCTATTTTTGTCAGTGGAGACTGACAAGAAGCCATTCTTCTAAGTATCATCCCACCATCATTTCTCCATTGTTTAAAAATGCAGGGAAATTTTGCAAATTGGCATTATAATTAGTAGCTGGAGGGTACTTTTTTTTCTTTGTGGGGTCGGTCAGGATGGGTGTTCAGGCCCTCTGTCAGATCGCTGGTTTGTTTTTATTATCCCCAGAGAAGAGTAGTGGGCATGTGTTTGGCAGGTGAAATGTGCGGATTCTGTTTCAGAGAATTAAACAGGATCCTCATGGTCATCTCATTCCTTTAAGAATCCTTTGCTTCATCAGCTGGGATTCCACCATGTTTCTATATACTCCTCTATGCGTGGGCACAGGTACCTGGCTTGTTCCAAGAAGTATGCTGGAGAGTTTTCAAATTAACCAGTACGTTGAAAATTATTTGCAGGTTTTCAGCGTTTCACCATAATTTTGATAACGTTTGTATGTGCCTCCTGAAACCCAAGAAGGCTGCGACGGACATAACTATGCTGAGGAGTAGCTGACTTGGTGTTGCCTATTTTTGTTAGTGGAGACAGACAAGAAGCCATTCTTCTAAGTATCATCCCAACACCCTTTTTCCATCGTTTTAAAATGCAGGGAAATTTTGCGAGTTAGCATTATAATTAGTAGCTGGAGGGTACGGTTTTTTTTTGTGTGTGTGGTCGATGTGGATGGGGGGGTCAGGCCCTCTGTCAGTTCGCTGGTTAGTTTTTATTATCTCCAGAGAGGAGAAGTGGGCATGTGTTTGGCAGGTGAAAAGGGCGGATTCTGTTTCAGAGAATTAACGATGATCCCCATGGTCATCCCGTTCCTTTAATAATCGTTCACTTCATCAGCTGGAAATCCACCATGGTTCCATATACTCCTCTTTCGTGGGAACAGGTAACTGGCTTGTTCCTAGAAGTATGCCGCAGAGCTTTTCAATTAACCACTACGTTGAAAATTATTTTCAGGTGTTCAGCCTTTCACCATAATTGTGATAACGTTTGTTTGTGCCTCCTGAAACCCAAGAGGGCTGCCACGAACATAACGATGCTGAGGCGTAGCTGACTTGGTGTTGCCTATTTCTGTTAGTGGAGACTGACAAGAATCCATTTTTCTAAGTATCATCTCACCATCATTTTTCCATTGTTTAAAAATGCAGGAAAATTTTGCAAGTTAGCATTATAATTAGTAGCTGGAGGCTACGTTTTTTTTTTTTTTTTTTCCTGTGGCGTCGTGTGAATGTGTTGGTCAGGCCCTCTGTCAGTTCGCTGGTTTGTTTTTATTATTCCCAGAGAGGAGAAGTGGGTATTAGTATGGCAGGTGAAAACTGCGGATCTGTTTCAGAGAATTAAACAGGATCCGCATGGTAATCCCATTCCTTTAAGAATCCTTTGCTTCATGAGCTGGGAATCCACCATGGTTCTATATACTTCTCTATTCGTGGGCACAGGAATCTGGCTTGTTCCAAGAAGTATGCCTCAGAGCTTTTCAATTAACCAGTATGTTGAAAATCCTTTGCAGGTTTTCAGCGTTTCACCATAATTGTGATAACGTGTGTATGTGTCTCCTGAAACCCAATATGGCTGCCAAGGACATAAGTATGCTGAGGCGCAGCTGACTTCGTGTTGCCTATTTTTGTTAGTGGAGACTGACAAGAAGCCATTCTTCTAAGAAGCATCCCACCATCATTTTTCCATTGTTTAAAAATGCAGGGAAATTTTGCAAGTTAGCATTATAATTAGTAGCTGGAGGGTATTTTTTTTTTTTTTGTGGGGTCAGTGTGGATGGGTTGGTCAGGCCATCTGTCAATTCACTGGTTTGTTTTTATTATCCCCAGAGAGGAGAAGTGGGCATGTGTTTGGCAGGTGAAGTGCGGATTCTGTTTCAGAGAATTAAACAGGATCCGCATGGTCATCTCATTCCTTTAAGAATCCTTTCCTTCATCAGATGGGATTCCACCATATTTCTATATACTCCTCTCTGCGTGGGCACAGGTACCTGGCTTGTTCCAAGAAGTATGCCGCAGAGCTTTTCAATTAACCCCTACGTTGAAAATTATTTGCAGGTGTTCAGCGTTTCACCATAATTGTGATAACGTTTGTTTGTGCCTCCTGAAACCCAAGATGGCTGCCACAAACATAACGATGCTGAGGCGTAGCTGATTAGGTTTTGCCTATTTTTGTTAGTGGAGACAGACAAGAAGCCATTCTTCTAAGTATCATTCCACCACCATTTTTGCAATGTTTTAAAATGGAGGGAAATTTTGCAAGTTAGCATTATAATTAGTAGCTGGAGGCTACGATGTTTTTTTTTTTTTTTCCGGTGGGGTCGTTGAGGATGTGTTGGTCAGGCCCTCTGTCAGTTCGCTGGTTTGTTTTTATTATCCCCAGAGAGGAGAAGTGGGTATTAGTATGGCAGGTGAAAACTGCGGATCTGTTTCAGAGAATTAAACATGATTCGCATGGTAATCCCGTTCCTTTAAGAATCCTTTGCTTCATGAGCTGGAAATCCACCATGGATCTATATACTTCTCTATGCATGGGCACAGGAAACTGGCTTGTTCCAAGAAGTATGCCTCAGAGCTTTTCAATTAACCAGTATGTTGAAAATCCTTTGCAGGTTTTCAGCGTTTCACCATAATTGTGATAACGTGTGTATGTGCCTACTGAAACCAAATATGGCTGCTATGGACATAACTATGCTGAGGCGTAGCTGACTTGGTGTTGCCTATTTTTGTCAGTGGAGACTGACAAGAAGCCATTCTTCTAAGTATCATCCCACCATCATTTCTCCATTGTTTAAAAATGCAGGGAAATTTTGCAAATTGGCATTATAATTAGTAGCTGGAGGGTACTTTTTTTTTTTTTGTGGGGTCGGTCAGGATGGGTGTTCAGGCCCTCTGTCAGATCGCTGGTTTGTTTTTATTATCCCCAGAGAAGAGTAGTGGGCATGTGTTTGGCAGGTGAAAAGTGCGGATTCTGTTTCAGAGAATTAAACAGGATCCGCATGGTCATCTCCTTCCTTTAAGAATCCTTTGCTTCATCAGCTGGGATTCCACCATGTTTCTATATGCTCCTCTATGCGTGGGCACAGGTACCTGGCTTGTTCCAAGAAGTATGCTGGAGAGTTTTCAAATTAACCAGTACGTTGAAAATTATTTGCAGGTTTTCAGCCTTTCACCATAATTTTGATAACGTTTGTATGTGCCTCCTGAAACCCAAGAAGGCTGCGACGGACATAACTATGCTGAGGATTAGCTGACTTGGTGTTGCCTATTTTTGTTAGTGGAGACAGACAAGAAGCCATTCTTCTAAGTATCATCCCACCACCATTTTTCCATTGTTTTAAAATGCAGGGAAATTATGCAAGTTAGCATTATAATTAGTAGCTGGAGGGTACGGTTTTTTTTTGTGTGTCGTCGATGTCGATGGGGTGGTTAGGCCCTCTGTCAGTTCGCTGGTTAGTTTTTATTATCCCCAGGGAGGAGAAGTGGGCATGTGTTTGGCAGGTGAAAATGGCGGATTCTGTTTCAGAGAATTAACGATGATCCTCATGGTCATCCCATTCCTTTAATAATCCTTAACTTCATCAGCTGGAAATCCACCATGGTTCTATATACTCCTCTTTGCGTGGGAACAGGTAACTGGCTTGTTCCAAGAAGTATGCCGCAGAGCTTTTCAATTAACCACTACGTTGAAAATTATTTGCAGGTGTTCAGCGTTTCACCATAATTGTAATAACGTTTGTTTGTGCCTCCTGAAACACAAGAAGGCTGCGACGGACATAACTATGCTGAGGAGTAGCTGACTTGGTGTTGCCTATTTTTGTTAGTGGAGACTGACAAGAAGCCATTCTTCTAAGTATCATCCCACCACCATTTTTCCATTGTTTTAAAATGCAGGGAAATTTTGCAAGTTAGCATTATAATTAGTAGCTGGAGGGTACCGTTTTTTTTTTGTGTGTGGTCGATGTGGATGGTGGGGGTCAGGCCCTCTGTCAGTTCGCTGGTTAGTTTTTATTATCCCCAGAGAGGAGAAGCGGGCATGTGTTTGGCAGCTGAAAAGGGCGGATTCTGTTTCAGAGAATTAACGATGATCCCCACGGTCATCCCGTTCTTTAATAATCCTTTAGTTCATCAGATGGAAATCCACCATGGTTCTATATACTCCTCTTTGCGTGGGAACAGGTAACTGGCTTTTTCCAAGAAGTAAAGCCGCAGAGCTTTTCAATTAACCACTACGTTGAAAATTATTTGCAGGTGTTCAGCCTTTCACCATAATTGTGATAACGTTTGTTTGTGCCTCCTGAAACCCAAGATGGCTGCCACGAACATAACGATGCTGAGGCGTAGCTGACTTGCTTTTGCCAATTTTTGTTAGTGGAGATTGACAAGAATCCATTCTTCTAAGTATCATCTCACCATCATTTTTCCATTGTTTAAAAATGCAGGAAAATTTTGCAAGTTAGCATTATAATTAGTAGCTGGAGGCTAGAGTGTTTTTTTTTTTTTTTTTCCTGTGGGGTCGGTGTGGATGTGTTGGTCAGGCCCTCTGTCAGTTCGCTGGTTTGTTTTTATTATCGCCAGAGAGGAGAAGTGGGTATTAGTATGGCAGGTGAAAACTGCGGGTCTGTTTCAGAGAATTAAACAGGATCCGCATGGTAATCCTGTTCCTTTAAGAATCCTTTGCTTCATGAGCTGGGAATCCACCATGGTTCTATATACTTCTCTATGCGTGGGCACAGGAAACTGGCTTGTTCCAAGAAGTATGCCTCAGAGCTTTTCAATTAACCAGTATGTTGAAAATCCTTTGCAGGTTTTCAGCGTTTCACCATAATTGTGATAACGTGTGTATGTGCCTACTGAAACCAAATATGGCTGCTACGGACATAACTATGCTGAGGCGTAGCTGACTTGGTGTTGCCCATTTTTGTCAGTGGAGACTGACAAGAAGCCATTCTTCTAAGTATCATCCCACCATCATTTCTCCATTGTTTAAAAATGCAGGGAAATTTTGAAAATTGGCATTATAATTAGTAGCTGGAGGGTACTTTTTTTTTTTGTGTGGTCGGTCAGGATGGGTGTTCAGGCCCTCTGTCAGATCGCTGGTTTGTTTTTATTATCCCCAGAGAAGAGTAGTGGGCATGTGTTTGGCAGGTGAAACGTGCGGATTCTGTTTCAGAGAATTAAACAGGATTTGCATGGTCATCTCCTTCCTTTAAGAATCCTTTGCTTCATCAGCTGGGATTCCACCATGTTTCTATATACTCCTCTATGCGTGGGCACAGGTACCTGGCTTGTTCCAAGAAGTATGCTGGAGAGTTTTCAAATTAACCAGTACGTTGAAAATGATTTGCAGGTTTTCAGCCTTTCACCATAATTGTGATAACGTTTGTATGTGCCTCCTGAAACCCAAGAAGGCTGCGACGGACATAACTATACTGAGGAGTAGCTGACTTGGTGTTGCCTATTTTTGTTAGTGGAGCCAGACAAGAAGCCATTCTTCTAAGTATCATCCCACCACCTTTTTCCCATTGTTTTAAAATGCAGGGAAATTTTGCAAGTTAGCATTATAATTAGTAGCTGGAGGCTACGGTGTTTTTTTTTTTTTTTCCTGTGGGGTCGGTGTGGATGTGTTGCTCAGGCCCTCTGTCAGTTCGCTGGTTTGTTTTTATTATCCCCAGAGAGGAGAAGTGGGTATTAGTATGGCAGGTGAAAACTGCGGATCTGTTTCAGAGAATTAAACAGGATCCGCATGGTAATCCCGTTCCTTTAAGAATCCTTTGCTTCATGAGCTGGGAATCCACCATGGTTCTATATACTTCTCTATGCGTGGGCACAGGAAAGTGGCTTGTTCCAAGAAGTATGCCTCAGAGCTTTTCAATTAACCAGTATGTTGAAAATCCTTTGCAGGTTTTCAGCGTTTCACCATAATTGTGATAACGTGTGTATGTGCCTACTGAAACCAAATATGGCTGCTACGGACATAACTATGCCAAGATATAGCTGACTTGGTGTTGCCTATTTTTGTCAGTGGAGACTGACAAGAAGCCATTCTTCTAAGTATCATCCCACCATCATTTCTCCATTGTTTAAAAATGCAGGGAAATTTTGCAAATTGGCATTATAATTAGTAGCTGGAGGGTACTTTTTTTTTTGTGGGGTCGGTCAGGATGGGTGTTCTGGCCCTCTGTCAGATTGCTGGTTTGTTTTTATTATCCCCAGAGAGGAGAAGTGGACATGTGTTTGGCAGGTGAAAAGTGCGGATTCTGTTTCAGAGAATTAAACAGGATCCGCATGGTCATCTCATTCCTTTAAGAATCCTTTGCTTCATCAGCTGGGATTCCACCATGTTTCTATATACTCCTCTATGCGTGGGCACAGGTACCTGGCTTGTTCCAAGAAGTATGCTGGAGAGTTTTCAAATTAACCAGTATGTTGAAAATTATTTGCAGGTTTTCAGCGTTTCACCATAATTTTGATAACGTTTGTATGTGCCTCCTGAAACCCAAGAAGGCTGCGACGGACATAACTATGCTGAGGAGTAGCTGACTTGGTGTTGCCTATTTTTGTCAGTGGAGACAGACAAGAAGCCATTCTTCTAAGTACCATCCCACCACCATTTTTCCCTTGTTTTAAAATGCAGGGAAATTTTGCAAGTTAGCATTATAATTAGTAGCTGGAGGGTACGGTTTCTTTTTTTTGTGTGGTCGATGTGGATGGGGGGGTCAGGCCCTCTGTCAATTCGCTGGTTAGTTTTTATTATCCCCAGAGAGGAGAAGTGGGCATGTGTTTGGCAGGTGAAAAGGGCGGATTCTGTTTCAGAGAATTAACGATGATCCCCATGGTCATCCCGTTCCTTTAATAATCCTTTACTTCATCAGCTGGAAATCCACCATGGTTCTCTATACTCCTCTTTGCCTGGGAACAGGTAACTGGCTTGTTCCAAGAAGTATGCCGCGGAGCTTTTAAATTAACCACTACGGTGAAAATTATTTGCAGGTGTTCAGCGTTTCACCATAATTGTGATAACGTTTGTTTGTGCCTCCTGAAACCCAAGAAGGCTGCGACGGACATAACTATTCTGAGGCGTAGCTGACTTGGTGTTGCCTATTTTTGTTAGTGGAGACAGACAAGAAGCCATTCTTCTAAGTATCATCCCACCACCATTTTTCCATTGTTTTAAAATGCAGGGAAATTTTGCAAGTTAGCATTATAATTAGTAGCTGGATGGTACGGTTTTTTTTATGTCTGGTCGTTGTGGATGGGGGGGTCAGGCCCTCTGTCAGTTCGATGGTTAGTTTTTATTATCCCCAGAGAGGAGAAGTGGGCATGTGTTTGGCAGGTGAAAAGTGCGGATTCTGTTTCAGAGAATTAACGATGATCCCCATGGTCATCCCGTTCCTTTAATAATCCTTTACTTCATCAGCTGGAAATCCACCATGGTTCTCTATACTCCTCTTTGCGTGGGAACAGGTAACTGGCTTGTTCCAAGAAGTATGCCGCAGAGCTTTTCAATTAACCAGTACGTTGAAAATTATTTGCAGGTGTTCAGCGTTTCACCATAATTTTGATAACGTTTGTATGTGCCTCCTGAAACCCAAGAATGCTGGGACGGACATAACTATGCTGAGGATTAGCTGACTTGGTGTTGCCTATTTTTGTTAGTGGAGACTGACAAGAAGCCATTCTTCTAAGTATCATCCCACCACCATTTTTCCATTGTTTTAAAATGCAGGGAAATTTTGCAAGTTAGCATTATAATTAGTAGCTGGAGGGTACGGTTTTTTTTTGTGTGTGGTCGATGTGGATGGGAGGGTCAGGCCCTCTGTCAGTTCCCTGGTTAGTTTTTATTATCCCCAGAGAGGAGAAGTGGGCATGTGTTTGGCAGGTGAAAAGGGCGGATTCTGTTTCAGAGAATTAACGATGATCCCCATGGTCATCCCGTTTCTTTAATAATCCTTTACTTCGTCAGCTGGAAATCCACCATGGTTCTATATACTCCTCTTTGCGTGGGAACAGGTAACTGGCTTGTTCCAAGAAGTATGCCGCAGAGCTTTTCAATTAACCACTACATTGAAAATTATTTGTAGGTGTTCAGCGTTTCACCATAATTGTGATAACGTTTGTTTGTGCCTCCTGAAACCCAAGAAGGCTGCGACGGACATAACTATGCTGAGTCGTAGCTGACTTGGTTTTGCCTATTTTTGTTAGTGGAGACTGACAAGAATCCATTCTTCTAAGTATCATCTCACCATCATTTTTCCGTTGTTTAAAAATGCAGGAAAATTTTGCCAGTTAGCAGTATAATTAGTACCTGGAGGCTACGGTGTTTTGTTTTTTTTTTTTCCTGTGGGGTCGGTGTGGATGTGTTGGTCAGGCCCTCTGTCAGTTCGCTGGTTTGTTTTTATTATCCCCAGAGAGGAGAAGTGGGTATGTGTTTGGCAGGTGAAAACTGCGGATCTGTTTCAGAGAATTAAACAGGATCCGCATGGTTATCCCGTTCCTTTAAGAATCCTTTGCTTCATGAGCTGGGAATCCACCATGGTTCTATATACTTCTCTATGCGTCGGCACAGGAAAGTGGCTTGTTCCAAGAAGTATGCCGCAGAGCTTTTCAATTAACCAGTATGTTGAAAATCCTTTGCAGCTTTTCAGCGTTTCACCATAATTGTGATAACGTGTGTATGTGCCTACTGAAACCAAATATGGCTGCTCCGGACATAACTATGCCGAGGCGTAGCTGACTTGGTGTTGCCTATTTTTGTCAGTGGAGACTGACAAGAAGCCATTCTTCTAAGAAGCATCCCACCATCATTTCTCCATTGTTTAAAAATGCAGGGAAATTTTGCAAATTGGCATTATAATTAGTAGCTGGAGGGTACTTTTTTTTTGTGGGGTCGGTCAGGATGGGTGGTCAGGCCCTCTGTCAGATCGCTGGTTTGTTTTTATTATCCCCAGAGAAGAGTAGTGGGCATGTGTTTGGCAGGTGAAAAGGGCGGATTCTGTTTCAGAGAATTAAACAGGATCCGCATGCTCATCCCGTTCCTTTAGGAAATATTTGCTTCATCAGCTGGGAATCCACCATGGTTCTATATACTCCTCTATGTTTGGGCACACGTAACTGGCTTGTTCCAAGAAGAATGCCGCAGAGCTTTTAAATTAAGCAGTACGTTGAAAATTATTTGCAGGTGTTCAGCGTTTCACCATAATTCTTATAATGTTTGTATGTGTCTCCTGAAACCCAATATGGCTGCCGCGAACATAAGTATGCTGAGGCGTAGCTGACTTCCTGTTGCCTATTTTTGTTAGTGGAGACTGACAAGAAACCATTCTTCTAAGTATCATCCCACCATCATTTTTCCATTGTTTAAAAATGCAGGGAAATTTTGCAAGTTATCATTATAATTAGTAGCTGGAGGGTACTTTTTTTTTTTTTTTTTGTGGGGTCAGTGTGGATGGGTTGGTCAGGTCCTCTGTCAGTTCGCTGGTTTGTTTTTATTATCCCCAGAGAGGAGAAGTGGGTATGTGTTTGGCAGGTGAAAATTTCGGATTCTGTTTCAGAGAATGAAACAGGATCCGCATGCTCATCCCGTTCCTTTAGGAAACTTTTGCTTCAAAAGCTGGGAATCAACCATGGTTCTATATACTCCTCTTTGCGTGGGAACAGGTAACTGGCTTGTTCCAAGAAGTATGCCGCAGAGATTTTCAATTAACCAGTACGTTGAAAATTATTTGCAGGTTTTCAGCGTTTCACCATAATTTTGATAACGTTTGTATGTGCCTCCTGAAACCCAAGAAGGCTGAGACGGACATAACTATGCTGAGGAGTAGCTGACTTGGTGTTGCCTATTTTTGTTAGTGGAGACAGACAAGAAGCCATTCTTCTAAGTATCATCCCACCACCATTTTTCCATTGTTTTAAAAGGCAGGGAAATTTTGCAAGTTGGCATTATAATTAGTAGCTGGAGGGTACGGTTTATTTTTGGTCTGGTCGATGTGGGTGGGGGGGTCAGGCCCTCTGTCAGTTCGCTGGTTAGTTTTTATTATCCCCAGAGAGGAGAAGTGGGCATGTTTTTGGCAGGTGAAAAGGGCGGATTCTGTTTCAGAGAATTAACGATGATCCCCATGGTAATCCCGTTCCTTTAATAATCCTTTACTTCATCAGCTGGAAATCCACCATGGTTGTATATACTCCTCTTTGCGTGGGAACAGGTAACTGGCTTGTTCCAAGAAGTATGCCGCAGAGCTTTTCAATTAACCACTACGTTGAAAATTATTTGCCCGTGTTCAGCGTTTCACCATAATTGTGATAACGTTTGTTTGTGCCTCCTGAAACTCAAGATGGCTGCCACAAACATAACGATGCTGAGGCGTAGCTGACTTGGTTTTGCCTCTTTTTGTTAGTGGAGACTGACAAGAATCCATTCTTCTAAGTATCATCTCACCATCATTTTTCCATTGTTTAAAAATGCAAGAAAATTTTCCAAGTTAGCATTATAATTAGTAGCTGGATGCTACGGTGATTTTTCTTTTTTTTTCTCTGTGGGGTTGGTGTGGATGTGTTGGTCAGTCCCTCTGTCAGTTCGCTGGTTTGTTTTTATTATCCCCAGAGAGGAGAAGTGGGTATTAGTATGGCAGGTGAAAACTGCGGATCTGTTTCAGGGAATTAAACAGGATCCGCATGGTAATCCCCTTCCTTTAAGAATCCTTTGCTTCATGAGCTGGGAATCCACCATCGTTCTATATACTTCTCTATGCGTGGGCACAGGAAACTGGCTTGTTCCAAGAAGTATGCCTCAGAGCTTTTCAATTAACCAGTATGTTGAAATTCCTTTGCAGGTTTTCAGCGTTTCACCATAATTGTGATAACGTGTGTATGTGCCTACTGAAACCAAATATGGCTGCTACGGACATAACTATGCTGAGGCGTAGCTGACTTGGTGTTGCCTATTTTTGTCAGTGGAGACTGACAAGAAGCCATTCTTCTAAGTATCATCCCACCATCATTTCTCCATTGTTTAAAAATGCAGGGAAATTTTGCAAATTAGCGTTATGATTAGTAGCTGGAGGGTACTTTTTTTTTTTGTGGGGTCGGTTAGGATGGGTGTTCAGGCCGTCTGTCAGTTCGCTGTTTTGTTTTTATTATCCCCAGAGAAGAGTAGTGGGCATGTGTTTGGCAGGTGAAAAGTGCGGATTCTGTTTCAGAGAATTAAACAGGATCTGCATGGTCATCTCATTCCTTTAAGAATCCTTTGCTTCATCAGCTGGTATTCCACCATGTTTGTATATACTCCTCCATGCGTGGGCACAGGTACCTGGCTTGTTCCAAGAAGTATGCTGGAGAGTTTTCAAATTAACCAGTACGTTGAAAATTATTTGCAGGTTTTCAGCGTTTCACCATAATTTTGATAACGTTTGTATGTGCCTCCTGAAACCCAAGAAGGCTGCGACGGACATAACTATGCTGAGGAGTAGCTGACTTGGTGTTGCCTATTTTTGTCAGTGGAGACAGACAAGAAGCCATTCTTCTAAGTACCATCCCACCACCATTTTTCCCTTGTTTTAAAATGCAGGGAAATTTTGCAAGTTAGCATTATAATTAGTAGCTGGAGGGTACGGTTTCTTTTTTTTGTGTGGTCGATGTGGATGGGGGGGTCAGGCCCTCTGTCAATTCGCTGGTTAGTTTTTATTATCCCCAGAGAGGAGAAGTGGGCATGTGTTTGGCAGGTGAAAAGGGCGGATTCTGTTTCAGAGAATTAACGATGATCCCCATGGTCATCCCGTTCCTTTAATAATCCTTTACTTCATCAGCTGGAAATCCACCATGGTTCTCTATACTCCTCTTTGCCTGGGAACAGGTAACTGGCTTGTTCCAAGAAGTATGCCGCGGAGCTTTTAAATTAACCACTACGGTGAAAATTATTTGCAGGTGTTCAGCGTTTCACCATAATTGTGATAACGTTTGTTTGTGCCTCCTGAAACCCAAGAAGGCTGCGACGGACATAACTATTCTGAGGCGTAGCTGACTTGGTGTTGCCTATTTTTGTTAGTGGAGACAGACAAGAAGCCATTCTTCTAAGTATCATCCCACCACCATTTTTCCATTGTTTTAAAATGCAGGGAAATTTTGCAAGTTAGCATTATAATTAGTAGCTGGATGGTACGGTTTTTTTTATGTCTGGTCGTTGTGGATGGGGGGGTCAGGCCCTCTGTCAGTTCGATGGTTAGTTTTTATTATCCCCAGAGAGGAGAAGTGGGCATGTGTTTGGCAGGTGAAAAGTGCGGATTCTGTTTCAGAGAATTAACGATGATCCCCATGGTCATCCCGTTCCTTTAATAATCCTTTACTTCATCAGCTGGAAATCCACCATGGTTCTCTATACTCCTCTTTGCGTGGGAACAGGTAACTGGCTTGTTCCAAGAAGTATGCCGCAGAGCTTTTCAATTAACCAGTACGTTGAAAATTATTTGCAGGTGTTCAGCGTTTCACCATAATTTTGATAACGTTTGTATGTGCCTCCTGAAACCCAAGAATGCTGGGACGGACATAACTATGCTGAGGATTAGCTGACTTGGTGTTGCCTATTTTTGTTAGTGGAGACTGACAAGAAGCCATTCTTCTAAGTATCATCCCACCACCATTTTTCCATTGTTTTAAAATGCAGGGAAATTTTGCAAGTTAGCATTATAATTAGTAGCTGGAGGGTACGGTTTTTTTTTGTGTGTGGTCGATGTGGATGGGAGGGTCAGGCCCTCTGTCAGTTCCCTGGTTAGTTTTTATTATCCCCAGAGAGGAGAAGTGGGCATGTGTTTGGCAGGTGAAAAGGGCGGATTCTGTTTCAGAGAATTAACGATGATCCCCATGGTCATCCCGTTTCTTTAATAATCCTTTACTTCGTCAGCTGGAAATCCACCATGGTTCTATATACTCCTCTTTGCGTGGGAACAGGTAACTGGCTTGTTCCAAGAAGTATGCCGCAGAGCTTTTCAATTAACCACTACATTGAAAATTATTTGTAGGTGTTCAGCGTTTCACCATAATTGTGATAACGTTTGTTTGTGCCTCCTGAAACCCAAGAAGGCTGCGACGGACATAACTATGCTGAGTCGTAGCTGACTTGGTTTTGCCTATTTTTGTTAGTGGAGACTGACAAGAATCCATTCTTCTAAGTATCATCTCACCATCATTTTTCCGTTGTTTAAAAATGCAGGAAAATTTTGCCAGTTAGCAGTATAATTAGTACCTGGAGGCTACGGTGTTTTGTTTTTTTTTTTTCCTGTGGGGTCGGTGTGGATGTGTTGGTCAGGCCCTCTGTCAGTTCGCTGGTTTGTTTTTATTATCCCCAGAGAGGAGAAGTGGGTATGTGTTTGGCAGGTGAAAACTGCGGATCTGTTTCAGAGAATTAAACAGGATCCGCATGGTTATCCCGTTCCTTTAAGAATCCTTTGCTTCATGAGCTGGGAATCCACCATGGTTCTATATACTTCTCTATGCGTCGGCACAGGAAAGTGGCTTGTTCCAAGAAGTATGCCGCAGAGCTTTTCAATTAACCAGTATGTTGAAAATCCTTTGCAGCTTTTCAGCGTTTCACCATAATTGTGATAACGTGTGTATGTGCCTACTGAAACCAAATATGGCTGCTCCGGACATAACTATGCCGAGGCGTAGCTGACTTGGTGTTGCCTATTTTTGTCAGTGGAGACTGACAAGAAGCCATTCTTCTAAGAAGCATCCCACCATCATTTCTCCATTGTTTAAAAATGCAGGGAAATTTTGCAAATTGGCATTATAATTAGTAGCTGGAGGGTACTTTTTTTTTGTGGGGTCGGTCAGGATGGGTGGTCAGGCCCTCTGTCAGATCGCTGGTTTGTTTTTATTATCCCCAGAGAAGAGTAGTGGGCATGTGTTTGGCAGGTGAAAAGGGCGGATTCTGTTTCAGAGAATTAAACAGGATCCGCATGCTCATCCCGTTCCTTTAGGAAATATTTGCTTCATCAGCTGGGAATCCACCATGGTTCTATATACTCCTCTATGTTTGGGCACACGTAACTGGCTTGTTCCAAGAAGAATGCCGCAGAGCTTTTAAATTAAGCAGTACGTTGAAAATTATTTGCAGGTGTTCAGCGTTTCACCATAATTCTTATAATGTTTGTATGTGTCTCCTGAAACCCAATATGGCTGCCGCGAACATAAGTATGCTGAGGCGTAGCTGACTTCCTGTTGCCTATTTTTGTTAGTGGAGACTGACAAGAAACCATTCTTCTAAGTATCATCCCACCATCATTTTTCCATTGTTTAAAAATGCAGGGAAATTTTGCAAGTTATCATTATAATTAGTAGCTGGAGGGTACTTTTTTTTTTTTTTTTTGTGGGGTCAGTGTGGATGGGTTGGTCAGGTCCTCTGTCAGTTCGCTGGTTTGTTTTTATTATCCCCAGAGAGGAGAAGTGGGTATGTGTTTGGCAGGTGAAAATTTCGGATTCTGTTTCAGAGAATGAAACAGGATCCGCATGCTCATCCCGTTCCTTTAGGAAACTTTTGCTTCAAAAGCTGGGAATCAACCATGGTTCTATATACTCCTCTTTGCGTGGGAACAGGTAACTGGCTTGTTCCAAGAAGTATGCCGCAGAGATTTTCAATTAACCAGTACGTTGAAAATTATTTGCAGGTTTTCAGCGTTTCACCATAATTTTGATAACGTTTGTATGTGCCTCCTGAAACCCAAGAAGGCTGAGACGGACATAACTATGCTGAGGAGTAGCTGACTTGGTGTTGCCTATTTTTGTTAGTGGAGACAGACAAGAAGCCATTCTTCTAAGTATCATCCCACCACCATTTTTCCATTGTTTTAAAAGGCAGGGAAATTTTGCAAGTTGGCATTATAATTAGTAGCTGGAGGGTACGGTTTATTTTTGGTCTGGTCGATGTGGGTGGGGGGGTCAGGCCCTCTGTCAGTTCGCTGGTTAGTTTTTATTATCCCCAGAGAGGAGAAGTGGGCATGTTTTTGGCAGGTGAAAAGGGCGGATTCTGTTTCAGAGAATTAACGATGATCCCCATGGTAATCCCGTTCCTTTAATAATCCTTTACTTCATCAGCTGGAAATCCACCATGGTTGTATATACTCCTCTTTGCGTGGGAACAGGTAACTGGCTTGTTCCAAGAAGTATGCCGCAGAGCTTTTCAATTAACCACTACGTTGAAAATTATTTGCCCGTGTTCAGCGTTTCACCATAATTGTGATAACGTTTGTTTGTGCCTCCTGAAACTCAAGATGGCTGCCACAAACATAACGATGCTGAGGCGTAGCTGACTTGGTTTTGCCTCTTTTTGTTAGTGGAGACTGACAAGAATCCATTCTTCTAAGTATCATCTCACCATCATTTTTCCATTGTTTAAAAATGCAAGAAAATTTTGCAAGTTAGCATTATAATTAGTAGCTGGATGCTACGGTGATTTTTCTTTTTTTTTCTCTGTGGGGTTGGTGTGGATGTGTTGGTCAGTCCCTCTGTCAGTTCGCTGGTTTGTTTTTATTATCCCCAAAGAGGAGAAGTGGGCATGTGTTTGGCTGGTGAAAAGTGCGGATTCTGTTTCAGAGAATGAAACAGGATCCGCATGCTCATCCCGTTCCTTTAGGAAACTTTTGCTTCATCAGCTGGGAATCCACCATGGTTCTATATACTCCTCTATGTGTGGGCACAGGTAACTGGCTTGTTCCAAGAAGTATGCCGCAGAGCTTTTAAATTAAGCAGTACGTTGAAAATTATTTGCAGGTTTTCAGCGTTTCACCATAATTGTGATAACGTGTGTATGTGCCTACTGAAACCAAATATGGCTGCTACGGACATAACTATGCTGAGGCGTAGCTGACTTGGTGTTGCCTATTTTTGTCAGTGGAGACTGACAAGAAGCCATTCTTCTAAGTATCATCCCACCATCATTTCTCCATTGTTTAAAAATGCAGGGAAATTTTGCAAATTAGCGTTATGATTAGTAGCTGGAGGGTACTTTTTTTTTTTGTGGGGTCGGTTAGGATGGGTGTTCAGGCCGTCTGTCAGTTCGCTGTTTTGTTTTTATTATCCCCAGAGAAGAGTAGTGGGCATGTGTTTGGCAGGTGAAAAGTGCGGATTCTGTTTCAGAGAATTAAACAGGATCCGCATGGTCATCTCATTCCTTTAAGAATCCTTTGCTTCATCAGCTGGTATTCCACCATGTTTGTATATACTCCTCCATGCGTGGGCACAGGTACCTGGCTTGTTCCAAGAAGTATGCTGGAGAGTTTTCAAATTAACCAGTACGTTGAAAATTATTTGCAGGTTTTCAGCGTTTCACCATAATTTTGATAACGTTTGTATGTGCCTCCTGAAACCCAAGAAGGCTGCGACGGACATAACTATGCTGAGGAGTAGCTGACTTGGTGTTGCCTATTTTTGATAGTGGAGACTGACAAGAAGCCATTCTTCTAAGTATCATCCCACCACCATTTTTCCATTGTTTTAAAATGCAGGGAAATTTTGAAAGTTATTATAATAATTAGTAGCTGGAGGGTACTTTTTTTTTTTTTTTTGTGGGGTCAGTGTGGATGGGTTGGTCAGGCCATCTGTCAATTCACTGGTTTCTTTTTATTATCCCCAAAGAGGAGAAGTGGGCATGTGTTTGGCTGGTGAAAAGTGCGGATTCTGTTTCAGAGAATGAAACAGGATCCGCATGCTCATCCCGTTCCTTTAGGAAACTTTTGCTTCATCAGCTGGGAATCCACCATGGTTCTATATACTCCTCTATGTGTGGGCACAGGTAACTGGCTTGTTCCAAGAAGTATGCCGCAGAGCTTTTAAATTAAGCAGTACGTTGAAAATTATTTGCAGGTTTTCAGCGTTTCAACATAATTCTTATAACGTTTGTATGTGTGTCCTGAAACCCAATATGGCTGCCACGGACATAAGTATGCTGAGGCGTAGCTGACTTCGTGTTGCCTATTTTTGTTAGTGGAGACTGACAAGAAGCCATTCTTCTAAGTATCATCCCACCATCATTTTTCCATTGTTTAAAAAAGCAAGGAAATTTTGCAAGTTATCATTATAATTAGTAGCTGGAGGGTACTTTTTTTTTTTGTGGGGTCAGTGTGGATGGGTTGGTCAGGCCATCTGTCAATTCACTGGTTTGTTTTAATTATCTCCAGAGAGGAGAAGTGGGCATGTGTTTGGCAGGTGAAAAGTTCGGATTCTGTTTCAGAGAATTAAACAGGATCCGCATGGTCATCTCATTCCTTTAAGAATCCTTTGCTTCATCAGCTGGGATTCCACCATGTTTCTATATATTCCTCTATGCGTGGGCACAGGTACCTGGCTTGTTCCAAGAAGTATGCTGGAGAGTTTTCAAATTAACCAATACGTTGAAAATTATTTGCAGGTTTTCAGCGTTTCACCATAATTGTGATAACGTTTGTATGTGCCCCCTGAAACCCAAGAAGGCTGCGACGGACATAACTATGCTGAGGAGTAGCTGACTTGGTGTTGCCTATTTTTGTTAGTGGAGACTGACAAGAAGCCATTCTTCTAAGTATCATCCCACCACCATTTTTCCATTGTTTTAAAATGCAGGGAAATTTTGCAAGTTAGCATTATAATTAGTAGCTGGAGGGTACGGTTTTTTTGTGTGTGTGGTCGATGTGGATGGGGGGGTCAGGCCCTCTGTCAGTTCGCTGGTTAGTTTTTATTATCCCCAGAGAGGAGAAGTGGGCATGTGTTTGGCAGGTGAAAAAGGCGTATTCTGTTTCAGAGAATTGACGATGATCCCCATGGTCATCCCGTTAATTTAATAATCCTTTACTTCATCAGCTGGAAATCCACCATGGTTCTATATACTCCTCTTTGCGTGGGAACAGGTAACTGGCTAGTTCCAAGAAGTATGCCGCAGAGCTTTTAAATTAACCACTACGGTGAAAATTATTTGCAGGTGTTCAGCGTTTCACCATAATTGTGATAACGTTTGTTTGTGCCTCCTGAAACCCAAGAAGGCTGCGACGGACATAAGTATGCTGAGGAGTAGCTGACTTGGTGTTGCCTATTTTTGTTAGTGGAGACAGACAAGAAGCCATTCTTCTAAGTATCATCCCACCACCATTTTTCCATTGTTTTAAAATGCAGGGAAATTTTGCAAGTTAGCATTATAATTAGTAGCTGGAGGGTACGGTTTTTTTTTTTTTTTTGTGGTGGATGTGGATGGGGGTGTCAGGCCCTCTGTCAGTTCGCTGGTTAGTTTTTATTATCCCCAGAGAGGAGAAGTGGGCATTTTTTTGGCAGGTGAAAAGGGCGGATTCTGTTTCAGAGAATTGACGATGATACCCATGGTCACCCCTTTCCTTTAATAATCCTTTACTTCATCAGCTGGAAATCCACCATGGTTCTATATACTCCTCTTTGCGTGGGAACAGGTAACTGGCTTGTTCCAAGAAGTATGCCGCAGAGCTTTTCAATTAACCACTACGTTGAAAATTATTTGCAGGTGTTCAGCGTTACACCATAATTGTGATAACGTTTGTTTGTGCCTCCTGAAACCCAAGAAGGCTGCGACGGACATAACTATGCTGAGGAGTAGCTGACTTGGTGTTGCCTATTTTTGTTAGTGGAGACTGACAAGAAGCCATTCTTGTAAGTATCATCCCACCACCATTTTTCCATTGTTTTCAAATGCAGGGAAATTTTGAAGTTAGCATTATAATTAGTAGCTGGAGGGTACGGTTTTTTTTTGTGCATGGTCGATGTGGATGGGGGGGTGAGGCCCTCTGTCAGTTCGCTGGTTAGTTTTTATTATCCCCAGAGAGGAGAAGTGGGCATGTGTTTGGCAGGTGAAAAGGGCGTATTCTGTTTCAGAGAATTGACGATGATCCCCATGGTCATCCCGTTCCTTTAATAATCCTTTACTTCATCAGCTGGAAATCCACCATGGTTCTATATACTCCTCTTTGTGTGGGAACAGGTAACTGGCTTGTTCCAAGAAGTATGCCGCAGAGCTTTTCAATTAACCACTACGTTGAAAATTATTAGCAGGTGTTCAGCCTTTCACCATAATTGTGATAACGTTTGTTTGTGCCTCCTGAAACGCAAGAAGGCTGCGACAGACATAACTATGCTGAGGAGTAGCTGACTTGGTGTTGCCTATTTTTGTTAGTGGAGACTGACAAGAAGCCATTCTTCTAAATATCATCCCACCACCATTTTTCCATTGTTTTAAAATGCAGGGAAATTTTGCAAGTTAGCATTATAATTAGTAGCTGGAGGGTACGGTTTTATTTTGTGTGTGGTCAATGTTGATTTGGGGTTCAGGCCCACTGTCAGTTCGCTGGTTAGTTTTTATTATCCCCAGAGAGGAGAAGTGGGCATGTGTTTGGCAGGTGAAAAGGGCGGATTCTGTTTCAGAGAAATAACGATAATCCCCATGGTCATCCCGTTCCTTTAATAATCCTTTACTTCATCAGCTGGAAATCCACCATGGTTCTATATACTCCTCTTTGCGTGGGAACAGGTAACTGGCTTCTTCCAAGAAGTATGCCGCAGAGCTTTTCAATTAACCACTACGTTGAAAATTATTTGCAGATATTCAGCCTTTCACCATAATTGTGATAAGGTTTGTTTGTGCCTCCTGAAACCCAAGAAGGCTGCGACGGACATAATTATGCTGAGGAGTAGCTGACTTGGTGTTGCCTATTTTTGTTAGTGGAGACTGACAACAAGCCATTCTTCTAAGTATCATCCCACCACCATTTTTCCATTGTTTTAAAATGCACGGAAATTTTGCAAGTTAGCATTATAATTAGTAGCTTGAGGGTACGGTTTTTATTTTTGTGTGTGGTCGATGTTGATGGGGGGGTGAGGCCCTCTGTCTGTTCCCTGGTTAGTTTTTATTATCCCCGGAGAGGAGAAGTGGGCATGTGTTTGGCAGGTCAAAAGGGCGGATTCTGTTTCAGAGAATTAACGATGATCCCCATGGTCATCCCGTTCCTTTAATAATCCTTTACTTCATGAGCTGGAAATCCACCATGGTTCTATATACTCCTCTTTGGGTGGGAACAGGTAACTGGCTTGTTCCAAGAAGTATGCCGCAGAGCTTTTCAATTAACCACTACGTTGAAAATTATTTGCAGGTGTTCAGCGTTTAACCCTAACCAGAACCCCTAAAGATAACCCTGAACCCTATCCCTAACCCCAGCAGTAAACTTTAACCCTAAACCTAAGCCCAACCCGTAACCCTAATCCTATCCTTTTACCCTAAAACTAACCCCTAAACCTAACCCCTATACCTCACCCTAACTCTAACCCCAATCCTAATTCTAACCATACCCCTTCATAAAACACTAACTCCTAACCGCTAACCCTAACACTAACCAAAAACCCTAATCACTAATCCCTAACCCTAACGCTTAACCTTTACCCTAACCGTTAACCCTCACCCTAAATCTTAACACTGACCCTAACCTTAACCTTTAACTCTAAGCCTAACGCTTAAGCCTACAGTAAGGAAGACCCTTAATGCTAATGGGATCCCTTATCCCTAACCCTAACACTACAGCTAAAAATAACCCTAACCTTGGATCCTTAAACCTAAACCCTAACACTTACTTTAACCCCAAACCCTAACCCTAATCCTAAGCATTAAACCTAACCCTATCTCTTAACCCTAACGCTAGCCCTTACCCTAACGCCTAGATCTAACCCTAAATCTAACCTACCGCCTAATCCTAACCTTAAGCCCTAATGCTAACACTAACCCTGAACCCTAAACCTACCCGTAACCCTTAACACTAACCCTATCCGTGAACCTTACCCCTGACCCTAAACATTACCCGCACCCAAGCATTTAACCCTGACCCTAACCCTAATCCTTAATGCTAACCCTAACACTAAACCCTAACCCTAAGCCCAACACTTAACCCTAATCCTATCCCTTCACCCTAACCCTAACCCTAACCCTAATGCTACCCCGTAAACGTAACCCTAACCGTGACCAGTAAACCTAACCCTAACCTCTAACACAAACCATAGCACATAACTCTAACCCTAAAACGAACCCTAACGCTAACCCTAACCCTAAACCCTAACTCTTAACCTTAACCCTAAGCGTTAACTCTCACGCTAACCTTTAATCCTAACCCTAATCCTAATCTTCAACCCTAAACCTAACACTTAACCCTAACCCTGTACCAAACCCTAACCCCTCATCTTAACCCTAACCGTAAACCTCAACCCTAAACCAAAGTGTAACCGTTAAACCTAAGAGTAACCTTTAACCCTAACCCTATTCCCTAACCCTAAGCCCTCACCCTAACCCTAAACTTCATCCTTAACCCTAACCATAATCCTAACCCTAAATCTCATTCTCAGACGTCTTGCTTTCTTAGAGTTTAGAAAGCCTGCAATCCTCCCATGCCATGCGTGAAAGGAGGCTCTACCACTGTGTCCTGCATGAAACCCACGGGCCCATACCCAGAGTATGATAGAGTGGGTTCCCGGGTACAATCCGAGTCCCCTAAACTCCCCCCGCCCACCTAATGCAGACAGGGCTCGTGCGCTAAGCATAAACAATACCTTTAACAGATAACCCTAACCCTGAACATAACAACACCCAACCCTGTTCCTATTTCTCCCCTTAACAAGTAAACCTCACCGTGCGCCTAACTTTTACCTCTTATCCTAACGTTAATGCATAACCCATGTCCAGAGAACAACCCCTATCCCATAATTCTAACCCTATCTCCTAATCATCACTGTGACACCTAATCCCTAACCCTAATTCTAAACCGCTAACCCTAACCGTAACCCTACTTACAACAGTAACACTGACAGTAAACCTTACTTCTAACCCCAACGCTATGCCTAACAAAAACCCTAACCCTTGACCCTAACCCTTCAACCTAACCCCTAAGCCTTACCCTAACCCTTAACCCTAATCCTAATCCTAACCATTAAACCTAACCCTAGCTCTTAAAGCTAACCCTAAACCTTACCCTCACGACTACACCTAAACCTAACACTAACCTAACACCTAACGCTAACCAGAACCCCTAAAGCTAACCCTGAACCCTATCCCTAACCCTAGCAGTAAACTTTAACCCTAAACTTAAGCCCAACCCGTAACCCTAATCCTATCCTTTTACCCTAAAACTAACCCCTAAACCTAACCCCTATACCTCACCCTAACTCTAACCCCAATCCTAATTCTAAACATACCCCTTCATAAAACACTAACTCCTAACCGCTAACCCTAACACTAACCAAAAACCCTAATCACTAATCCCTAACCCTAACGCTTAACCTTTTCCCTGACCGGTAACCCTCACCCTAAATCTTAACACTGACCCTAACCTTTACCTTTAACTCTAAGCCTAACCCTTAACCCTACAGTAAGGAAGACCCTTAATGCTAATGGGATCCCTTATCCCTAACCCTAACACTACAGCTAAAAATAACCCTAACCTTGGATCCTTAAACCTAACCCCTAACACTTACTTTAACCCCAAACCCTAACCCTAATCCTAAGCATTAAACCTAACCCTATCTGTTAACCCTAACGCTAGCCCTTACCTTAACGCCTAGATCTATCCCTAAATCTAACCTACCGCCTAATCCTAACCTTAAGCCCTAATTCTAACACTAACCCTGAACCCTAAACCTACCCGTAACCCTTAACATAACCCTATCCGTGAACCTTAACCCTGACCCTAACCATTACCCGCACCCAAGCATTTAACCCTGACCCTAACCCTAATCCTTAATGATAACCCTAACACTAAACCCTAACCCTAAGCCCAACACTTAACCCTAATCCTATCCCTTAACCCTAACCCTAACCCTAACCCTAATGCTAACCCCTAAACGTAACCCTAACCGTGAACAGTAAACCTAACCCTAACCTCTAACACAAACCATAGCACATAACTCTAACCCTAAAACTAACCCTAACCCTAACCCTAACCCTAAACCCTAACACTTAACCTTAACCCTAAGCGTTAACTCTCACGCTAACCTTTAATCCTAACCCTAATCCTAATCTTCAACCCTAAACCTAACACTTAACCCTAACCCTGTACCAAACCCTAACCCCTCATCTTAACCCTAACCGTAAACCTCAACCCTAAACCAAAGTGTAACCGTTCAATCTAAGAGTAACCTTTAACCCTAACCCTAATCCCTAACCATAAGCCCTCACCCTAACACTAAACTTCATCCTTAACCCTAACCATAACCCTAACCCTAAATCTAATTCTCAGACTTTTTGCTTTCTTAGAGTTTAGAAAGCCTGCAATCCTCCCATGCCATGCGTGAAAGGAGGCTCTGCCACAGTGTCCTGCATGAAACCCAGAGGCCCATACACTGCGTGCGGTAGAGTGGGTTCCCAGCGACCATCACAGACACCTAACTTTGCCTCCTAGGGCACACAGTGCCCGTGCCCTGAGCATAAACCCTACCCCTCACCCATAAGCCTAACCCACAACATAACACCTAACCCTGATCCTACTGCTCACCTTAACAGGTAAACCTCACCATAACCCTAACTTTAACCCCATATCTTAACGTTAATGCATGACACCCTGAGAACAAGCCCTATACCGTCATTATAACCCTACCTACTAGCTATAACCGTAACACCTAATCCCTAATTCTGAAGCGCCAACCCTAACCTTAACCCGACCAACAACACTAACACTAACCCTAACCCCTTACCCTAACCCTACGCCTAAAAGTAACCCTAACCGTTGATCCTTCGTCATAACCCCTAACCTTAACCCTAACCCTTAACCCTATTCCCAATCCTAACCATTAAACAGAACCCTAACTCTTAACCCTAACCCTAACCTTTACCCTAATGCCTAGAGATCTAACCCCAACACTGACCTACAGTTAACACTAACCCCAACCCCTAATGCTAACCTTAAACCTGAACCAAGCTCCTAACCCTTAACCCTAACACTATCCCTAACCCCTAAGCCTAACCTCAACTGTTAACACTCTAACCCTCACCCTGAATCCTAACCCTATCCCTTAACCCTAACCCCTAACCCTAACGCTAACTCCAACCCTAAACCTTACCCTGGCCCCCTAACCCAGACTTAACACCTTACCCCTAACACTAACTCTAACCCTAACCACTAATCCCTAGCACCTAACCCTGACTCGAAACCTAACCCCTAACACGAAAAACCCTAACCCCAACCCCAACCCTAATTCTCACACTACTTCCATTCCCAGAGTGAAGCAAGCCTACAATACAGGCATGCCATGTGTGAGATGAGGCTCCGCCTGAGTCCTGCATGGAGGTCCTGTCCCAAGGCCCAGGGAATGATGTTGTGCTTTCGTGGTGACTCCGACCGCACCCCTCTCACCGTAGATTAACCAGGTCCTGTGCCCTTAAACTGACCGCTAAAGCTAAGTCCTACCACCAACGCTAACCCCTGGCCCTGAACCTAAGCCCCGAGCCTAAAGCCCAACATTAACTCTAGACCCTTACCCTAAACCTAATCCCTAACCCTAATGCTAACCCCTAAACCCAACCCTAACCGTGAACAGTAAACCTAACCCTAACCCCTAACACAAACCATAGCACATAACTCTAACCCTAAATCTAACCCTAAGCCTAACCGTAAACCCTAACTCTTAACCTTAACCCTAAGCGTTAACTCTCACGCTAACCTTTAATCCTAACCCTAATCCTAATCTTCAACCCTAAACCTAACACTTAACCCTAAACGTTTACCAAACACTAACCCCTCATCTTAACCCTAACCGTAAACCTCAACCCTAAACCGAACTGTAACCGTTAAACCTAAGAGTAACCTTTAACCCTAACCCTAATCCCTAACCTTAAGCCCTCACCCTAACATTAAACTTCATCCTTAACCCTAACCATAATCCTAACCCTAAATCTAATTCTCAGACTTCTTGCTTTCTTAGAGTTAAGAAAGCCTGCAATCCTCCCATGCCATGCGTGAAAGGAGGCTGTACCACTGTGTCCTGCATGAAACCCACGGGCCCATACCCAGAGTATGATAGAGTGGGGTCCCAGGTACAATCCCAGCCCCCTAAAATCCCCCCGCCCGCCCAGTGCAGACAGGGCCCGTGCCCTAAGCATAAACAATACCTTTAACAGATAACCCTAACCCTGAACATAACACCCAACCCTGTTCCTATTTCTCCCCTTAACACGTAAACCTCACCGTGAGCCTAACTTTAACCTCTTATCCTAACGTTAATGCATAACCCATTCCATGAGAACAACCCCTATCCCAAAATTCTAACCCTATCTCCTAGTCATCACTGGAACACCTAATCCCTAACCCTAATTCTAAACCGCTAACCCTAACCGGAACCCAACCTACAACCCTAACACTGACAGTAACCCTTACTTCTAACCCCAACGCTATGCCTAACAAAAACCCTAACCCTTCACCCTAACCCCTAAGCCTTACCCTAACCCTTAACACTAATCCTAATCCTAACCATTAAACCTAACCCTAGCTCTTAAAGCTAACCCTAAACCTTACCCTCACGACTACACCTAAACCTAACACTAACCTAACACCTAACGCTAACCAGAACCCCTAAAGCTAACCCTGAACCCTATCCCTAACCCTAGCAGTAAATTTTAACCCTAAACCTAAGCCCAACCCGTAACCCTAATCCTATCCTTTTACCCTAAAACTAACCCCTAAACCTAACCCCTATACCTCACCCTAACTCTAACCCCAATCCTAATTCTAACCATACCCCTTCATAAAACACTAACTCCTAACCGCTAACCCTAACACTAACCAAAAACCCTAATCACTAATCCCTAACCCTAACGCTTAACCTTTACCCTAACCGTAAACCCTCACCCTAAATCTTAACACTGACCCTAACCTTAACCTTTAACTCTAAGCCTAACCCTTAAGCCTACAGTAAGGAAGACCCTTAATGCTAATGGGATCCCTTATCCCTAACCCTAACACTACAGCTAAAAATAACCCTAACCTTGGATCCTTAAACCTAACCCCTAACACTTACTTTAACCCCAAACCCTAACCCTAATCCTAAGCATTAAACCTAACCCTATCTCTTAACCCTAACGCTAGCCCTTACCCTAACTCCTAGATCTAACCCTAAATCTAACCTACCGCCTAATACTAACCTTAAGCCCTAATGCTAACACTAACCCTGAACCCTAAACCTACCCGTAACCCTTAACACTAACCGTATCCGTGAACCTAAACCCTGACCCTAACCATTACCCGCACCCAAGCATTTAACCCTGACCCTAACCCTAATCCTTAATGATAACCTTAACACTAAACCCTAACCCTAAGCCCAACACTTAACCCTAATCCTATCCCTTAACCCTAACCCTAACCCTAATGCTACCCCCTAAATGCAACCCTAACCGTGACCAGTCAACCTAACCCTAACCTCTAACACAAACCATAGCACATAACTCTAACCCTAAAACTAACCCTAACCCTAACCCTAACCCTAAACCCTAACTCTTAACCTTAACCCTAAGCGTTAACTCTCACGCTAACCTTTAATCCTAACCCTAATCCTAATCTTCAACCCTAAACCTAACACTTAACCCTAACCCTGTACCAAACCCTAACCCCTCATTTTAACCCTACCTGTAAACCTAAGCCCTAAACCAAAGTGTAACCGTTAAACCTAAGAGTAACCTTTAACCCTAACCCTAATCCCTAACCCTAAGCCCTCACCCTAACCCTAAACTTCATCCTTAACCCTAACCAGAATCCTAACCCTAAATCTCATTCTCAGACTTCTTGCTTTCTTAGAGTTTAGAAAGCCTGCAATCCTCCCATGCCATGCGTGAAAGGAGGCTCTACCACTGTGTCCTGCATGAAACCCACGGGCCCATACCCAGAGTATGATAGAGTGGGTTCCTGGGTACAATCCGAGTCCCCTAAACTCCCCCCGCCCGCCTAATGCAGACAGGGCCCGTGCGCTAAGCATAATCAATACCTTTAACAGATAACCCAAACCCTGAATATAACACCCAACCCTGTTCCTATTTCTCCCCTTAACACGTAAACCTCACCGTGCGCCTAACTTTAACCTCTTATCCTAACGTTAATGCATAACCCATTTCCTGAGAACAACCCCTATCCAATAATTCTAACCCTATCTCCTAGTCATCACTGTGACACCTAATCCCTAACCCTAATTCTAAACCGCTAACCCTAACTGTAACCCTACCTATAACCCTAACACTGACAGTAACCCTTACTTCTAAACCCAACGCTATGCCTAACAAAAACCCTAACCCTTGACCCTAACCCTTCACCCTAACCCCTAAGCCTTACCCTAACCCTTAACCCTAATCCTAATCCTAACCATTAAACCTAACCCTAGCTCTTAAAGCTAACCCTAAACCTTACCCTCACGACTAGACCTAACCCTGACACTAACCTAACACCTAACGCTAACCAGAACCCCTAAAGCTAACCCTGAACCCTATCCCTAACCCTTGCAGTAAACTTTAACCCTAAACCTAAGCCCAACCCGTAACCCTAATCCTATCCTTTTACCCTAAAACTAACCCCTAAACCTAACCCCTATACCTCACCCTAACTCTAACCCCAATCCTAATTCTAACCATACCCCTTCATAAAACACTAACTCCTAACCGCTAACAATAACACTAACCAAAAACCATAATCACTAATCCCTAACCCTAATGCTTAACCTTTACCCTAACCGTTAACCCTCACCCTAAATCTTAACACTGACCCTAACCTTAACCTTTAACTCTAAGCCTAACCCTTAACCCTACAGTAAGGAAGACCCTTAATGCTAATGGGATCCCTTTTCCCTAACCCTAACACTACAGCTAAAAATAACCCTAACCTTTGATACTTAAACCTAACCCCTAACACTTACTTTAACCCCAAACCCTAACCCTAATCCTAAGCATTAAACCTAACCCTATCTCTTAACCCTAACGCTAGCCCTTACCCTAACGCCTAGATCTAACCCTAAATCTAACCTACCGCCTAATCCTAACCTTAAGCCCTAATGCTAACACTAACCCTGAACCCTAAACCTACCCGGAACCGTTAACACTAACCCTATCCGTGAACCTTAACCCTGACCCTAACCATTACCTGCACCCAAGCATTTAACCCTGACCCTAACCCTTATCCTTAATGCTAACCCTAACACTAAACCCTAACCCTAAGCCGAACACTTATCCCTAATCCTATCCCTTAACCCTAAGCCTAACCCTAATGCTACCCCCTAAACGTAACCCTAACCGTGACCAGTAAACCTAACCCTAAGCTCTAACACAAACCATAGCACATAACTCTAACCCTAAAACTAACCCTAAACCTAACCCTAAACCCTAACTCTTAACCTTAACCCTAAGCTTCAACTCTCACGCTAACCTTTAATCCTAACCTTAATCCTAATCTTCAACCCTAAACCTAACACTTAACCCTAACCCTGTACCAAACCCTAACCCCTCATCTCAACCCTAACCGTAAACCTCAACCCGAAACCAAAGTGTAACCGTTAAACCTAAGAGTAACCTTTAACCCTAACCCTAATCCCTAACCCTAAGCCCTCACCCTAACACTAAACTTCATCCTTAACCCTAACCATAATCCTACCCCTAAATCTAATTCTCAGACTTCTTGCTTTCTTAGAGTTTAGAAAGCCTGCAATCCTCCCATACCATGCGTGAAAGGAGGCTCTATCAGTGTGTCCTGCATGGAACCCACGGGCCCATACCCAGATTATGATAGAATGGGTTCCCGGTTACAATCCCAGCCCCCTAAACTCTCCCTGCCCGCCTAATGCAGACAAGGCCCGTGCGCTAAGCATAAACAATATCTTTAACAGATAACCCTAACCCTGAACATAACACCCAACCCTGTTCCTATTTCTCCCCTTAACACGTAAACCTCACCGTTCGCCTAACTTTAACCACTTATCCTAACGTTAATGCATAACCCATTTCCTGAGAACAACCCCTATCCCATAATTCTAACCCTATCTCCTAGTCATCACTGTGACACCTAATCCCTAACCCTAATTCTAAACCGCTAACCCTAACCGTAACCCTACCTACAACCCTAACACTGACAGTAACCCTTACTTCTAACCCCAACGCTATGCCTAACAAAAACCCTAACCCTTGACCCTAACCCTTCACCCTAACCCCTAAGCCTTACCCTAACCCTTCACCCTAATCCTAATCCTAACCATTAAACCTAACCCTAGCTCTTAAAGCTAACCCTAAAACTTACCCTCACGACTAGACCTAACCCTGACACTAACCTAACACCTAACGCTAACCAGAACCCCTAAAGCTAACCCTGAACCCTATCCCTAACCCTAGCAGTAAATTTTAACCCTAAACCTAAGCCCAACCCGTAACCCTAATCCTATCCTTTTACCCTAAAACTAACCCCTAAACCTAACCCCTATACCTCACCCTAACTCTAACCCCAATCCTAATTCTAACCATACCCCTTCATAAAACACTAACTCCTAACCGCTAACAATAACACTAACCAAAAACCCTAATCACTAATCCCTAACCCTAACGCTTAACCTTTTCCCTGACCGTTAACCCTCACCCTAAATCTTAACACTGACCCTAACCTTAACCTTTAACTCTAAGCCTAACCCTTAACCCTACAGTAAGGAAGACCCTTAATGCTAATGGGATCCCTTATCCCTAACCCTAACACTACAGCTAAAAATAACCCTAACCTTGGATCCTTAAACCTAACCCCTAACACTTACTTTAACCCCAAACCCTAACCCTAATCCTAAGCATTAAACCTAACCCTATCTCTTAACCCTAACGCTAGCCCTTACCTTAACGCCTAGATCTATCCCTAAATCTAACCTAACGCCTAATCCTAACCTTAAGCCCTAATTCTAACACTAACCCTGAACCCTAAACCTACCCGTAACCCTTAACATAACCCTATCCGTGAACCTTAACCCTGACCCTAACCATTACCCGCACCCAAGCATTTAACCCTGACCCTAACCCTAATCCTTAATGATAACCCTAACACTAAACCCTAACCCTAAGCCCAACACTTAACCCTAATCCTATCCCTTAACCCTAACCCTAACCCTAACCCTAATGCTAACCCCTAAACGTAACCCTAACCGTGAACAGTAAACCTAACCCTAACCTCTAACACAAACCATAGCACATAACTCTAACCCTAAAACTAACCCTAACCCTAACCCTAACCCTAAACCCTAACACTTAACCTTAACCCTAAGCGTTAACTCTCACGCTAACCTTTAATCCTAACCCTAATCCTAATCTTCAACCCTAAACCTAACACTTAACCCTAACCCTGTACCAAACCCTAACCCCTCATCTTAACCCTAACCGTAAACCTCAACCCTAAACCAAAGTGTAACCGTTCAATCTAAGAGTAACCTTTAACCCTAACCCTAATCCCTAACCATAAGCCCTCACCCTAACACTAAACTTCATCCTTAACCCTAACCATAACCCTAACCCTAAATCTAATTCTCAGACTTTTTGCTTTCTTAGAGTTTAGAAAGCCTGCAATCCTCCCATGCCATGCGTGAAAGGAGGCTCTGCCACAGTGTCCTGCATGAAACCCAGAGGCCCATACACTGCGTGCGGTAGAGTGGGTTCCCAGCGACCATCACAGACACCTAACTTTGCCTCCTAGGGCACACAGTGCCCGTGCCCTGAGCATAAACCCTACCCCTCACCCATAAGCCTAACCCACAACATAACACCTAACCCTGATCCTACTGCTCACCTTAACAGGTAAACCTCACCATAACCCTAACTTTAACCCCATATCTTAACGTTAATGCATGACACCCTGAGAACAAGCCCTATACCGTCATTATAACCCTACCTACTAGCTATAACCGTAACACCTAATCCCTAATTCTGAAGCGCCAACCCTAACCTTAACCCGACCAACAACACTAACACTAACCCTAACCCCTTACCCTAACCCTACGCCTAAAAGTAACCCTAACCGTTGATCCTTCGTCATAACCCCTAACCTTAACCCTAACCCTTAACCCTATTCCCAATCCTAACCATTAAACAGAACCCTAACTCTTAACCCTAACCCTAACCTTTACCCTAATGCCTAGAGATCTAACCCCAACACTGACCTACAGTTAACACTAACCCCAACCCCTAATGCTAACCTTAAACCTGAACCAAGCTCCTAACCCTTAACCCTAACACTATCCCTAACCCCTAAGCCTAACCTCAACTGTTAACACTCTAACCCTCACCCTGAATCCTAACCCTATCCCTTAACCCTAACCCCTAACCCTAACGCTAACTCCAACCCTAAACCTTACCCTGGCCCCCTAACCCAGACTTAACACCTTACCCCTAACACTAACTCTAACCCTAACCACTAATCCCTAGCACCTAACCCTGACTCGAAACCTAACCCCTAACACGAAAAACCCTAACCCCAACCCCAACCCTAATTCTCACACTACTTCCATTCCCAGAGTGAAGCAAGCCTACAATACAGGCATGCCATGTGTGAGATGAGGCTCCGCCTGAGTCCTGCATGGAGGTCCTGTCCCAAGGCCCAGGGAATGATGTTGTGCTTTCGTGGTGACTCCGACCGCACCCCTCTCACCGTAGATTAACCAGGTCCTGTGCCCTTAAACTGACCGCTAAAGCTAAGTCCTACCACCAACGCTAACCCCTGGCCCTGAACCTAAGCCCCGAGCCTAAAGCCCAACATTAACTCTAGACCCTTACCCTAAACCTAATCCCTAACCCTAATGCTAACCCCTAAACCCAACCCTAACCGTGAACAGTAAACCTAACCCTAACCCCTAACACAAACCATAGCACATAACTCTAACCCTAAATCTAACCCTAAGCCTAACCGTAAACCCTAACTCTTAACCTTAACCCTAAGCGTTAACTCTCACGCTAACCTTTAATCCTAACCCTAATCCTAATCTTCAACCCTAAACCTAACACTTAACCCTAAACGTTTACCAAACACTAACCCCTCATCTTAACCCTAACCGTAAACCTCAACCCTAAACCGAACTGTAACCGTTAAACCTAAGAGTAACCTTTAACCCTAACCCTAATCCCTAACCTTAAGCCCTCACCCTAACATTAAACTTCATCCTTAACCCTAACCATAATCCTAACCCTAAATCTAATTCTCAGACTTCTTGCTTTCTTAGAGTTAAGAAAGCCTGCAATCCTCCCATGCCATGCGTGAAAGGAGGCTGTACCACTGTGTCCTGCATGAAACCCACGGGCCCATACCCAGAGTATGATAGAGTGGGTTCCCAGGTACAATCCCAGCCCCCTAAAATCCCCCCGCCCGCCCAGTGCAGACAGGGCCCGTGCCCTAAGCATAAACAATACCTTTAACAGATAACCCTAACCCTGAACATAACACCCAACCCTGTTCCTATTTCTCCCCTTAACACGTAAACCTCACCGTGAGCCTAACTTTAACCTCTTATCCTAACGTTAATGCATAACCCATTCCATGAGAACAACCCCTATCCCATAATTCTAACCCTATCTCCTAGTCATCACTGTGACACCTAATCCCTAACCCTAATTCTAAACCGCTAACCCTAACTGTAACCCTACCTATAACCCTAACACTGACAGTAACCCTTACTTCTAAACCCAACGCTATGCCTAACAAAAACCCTAACCCTTGACCCTAACCCTTCACCCTAACCCCTAAGCCTTACCCTAACCCTTAACCCTAATCCTAATCCTAACCATTAAACCTAACCCTAGCTCTTAAAGCTAACCCTAAACCTTACCCTCACGACTAGACCTAACCCTGACACTAACCTAACACCTAACGCTAACCAGAACCCCTAAAGCTAACCCTGAACCCTATCCCTAACCCTAGCAGTAAACTTTAACCCTAAACCTAAGCCCAACCCGTAACCCTAATCCTATCCTTTTACCCTAAAACTAACCCCTAAACCTAACCCCTATACCTCACCCTAACTCTAACCCCAATCCTAATTCTAACCATACCCCTTCATAAAACACTAACTCCTAACCGCTAACCCTAACACTAACCAAAAACCCTAATCACTAATCCCTAACCCTAACGCTTAACCTTTACCCTAACCGTAAACCCTCACCCTAAATCTTAACACTGACCCTAACCTTAACCTTTAACTCTAAGCCTAACCCTTAAGCCTACAGTAAGGAAGACCCTTAATGCTAATGGGATCCCTTATCCCTAACCCTAACACTACAGCTAAAAATAACCCTAACCTTGGATCCTTAAACCTAACCCCTAACACTTACTTTAACCCCAAACCCTAACCCTAATCCTAAGCATTAAACCTAACCCTATCTCTTAACCCTAACGCTAGCCCTTACCCTAACTCCTAGATCTAACCCTAAATCTAACCTACCGCCTAATACTAACCTTAAGCCCTAATGCTAACACTAACCCTGAACCCTAAACCTACCCGTAACCCTTAACACTAACCGTATCCGTGAACCTAAACCCTGACCCTAACCATTACCCGCACCCAAGCATTTAACCCTGACCCTAACCCTAATCCTTAATGATAACCTTAACACTAAACCCTAACCCTAAGCCCAACACTTAACCCTAATCCTATCCCTTAACCCTAACCCTAACCCTAATGCTACCCCCTAAATGCAACCCTAACCGTGACCAGTAAACCTAACCCTAACCTCTAACACAAACCATAGCACATAACTCTAACCCTAAAACTAACCCTAACCCTAACCCTAACCCTAAACCCTAACTCTTAACCTTAACCCTAAGCGTTAACTCTCACGCTAACCTTTAATCCTAACCCTAATCCTAATCTTCAACCCTAAACCTAACACTTAACCCTAACCCTGTACCAAACCCTAACCCCTCATTTTAACCCTACCTGTAAACCTAAGCCCTAAACCAAAGTGTAACCGTTAAACCTAAGAGTAACCTTTAACCCTAACCCTAATCCCTAACCCTAAGCCCTCACCCTAACCCTAAACTTCATCCTTAACCCTAACCAGAATCCTAACCCTAAATCTCATTCTCAGACTTCTTGCTTTCTTAGAGTTTAGAAAGCCTGCAATCCTCCCATGCCATGCGTGAAAGGAGGCTCTACCACTGTGTCCTGCATGAAACCCACGGGCCCATACCCAGAGTATGATAGAGTGGGTTCCCGGGTACAATCAGAGTCCCCTAAACTCCCCCCGCCCGCCTAATGCAGACAGGGCCCGTGCGCTAAGCATAATCAATACCTTTAACAGATAACCCAAACCCTGAATATAACACCCAACCCTGTTCCTATTTCTCCCCTTAACACGTAAACCTCACCGTGCGCCTAACTTTAACCTCTTATCCTAACGTTAATGCATAACCCATTTCCTGAGAACAACCCCTATCCAATAATTCTAACCCTATCTCCTAGTCATCACTGTGACACCTAATCCCTAACCCTAATTCTAAACCGCTAACCCTAACTGTAACCCTACCTATAACCCTAACACTGACAGTAACCCTTACTTCTAAACCCAACGCTATGCCTAACAAAAACCCTAACCCTTGACCCTAACCCTTCACCCTAACCCCTAAGCATTACCCTAACCCTTAACCCTAATCCTAATCCTAACCATTAAACCTAACCCTAGCTCTTAAAGCTAACCCTAAACCTTACCCTCACGACTAGACCTAACCCTGACACTAACCTAACACCTAACGCTAACCAGAACCCCTAAAGCTAACCCTGAACCCTATCCCTAACCCTAGCAGTAAACTTTAACCCTAAACCTAAGCCCAACCCGTAACCCTAATCCTATCCTTTTACCCTAAAACTAACCCCTAAACCTAACCCCTATACCTCACCCTAACTCTAACCCCAATCCTAATTCTAACCATACCCCTTCATAAAACACTAACTCCTAACCGCTAACAATAACACTAACCAAAAACCATAATCACTAATCCCTAACCCTAACGCTTAACCTTTACCCTAACCGTTAACCCTCACCCTAAATCTTAACACTGACCCTAACCTTAACCTTTAACTCTAAGCCTAACCCTTAACCCTACAGTAAGGAAGACCCTTAATGCTAATGGGATCCCTTTTCCCTAACCCTAACACTACAGCTAAAAATAACCCTAACCTTTGATACTTAAACCTAACCCCTAACACTTACTTTAACCCCAAACCCTAACCCTAATCCTAAGCATTAAACCTAACCCTATCTCTTAACCCTAACGCTAGCCCTTACCCTAACGCCTAGATCTAACCCTAAATCTAACCTACCGCCTAATCCTAACCTTAAGCCCTAATGCTAACACTAACCCTGAACCCTAAACCTACCCGGAACCGTTAACACTAACCCTATCCGTGAACCTTAACCCTGACCCTAACCATTACCTGCACCCAAGCATTTAACCCTGACCCTAACCCTTATCCTTAATGCTAACCCTAACACTAAACCCTAACCCTAAGCCGAACACTTATCCCTAATCCTATCCCTTAACCCTAAGCCTAACCCTAATGCTACCCCCTAAACGTAACCCTAACCGTGACCAGTAAACCTAACCCTAAGCTCTAACACAAACCATAGCACATAACTCTAACCCTAAAACTAACCCTAAACCTAACCCTAAACCCTAACTCTTAACCTTAACCCTAAGCTTCAACTCTCACGCTAACCTTTAATCCTAACCTTAATCCTAATCTTCAACCCTAAACCTAACACTTAACCCTAACCCTGTACCAAACCCTAACCCCTCATCTCAACCCTAACCGTAAACCTCAACCCGAAACCAAAGTGTAACCGTTAAACCTAAGAGTAACCTTTAACCCTAACCCTAATCCCTAACCCTAAGCCCTCACCCTAACACTAAACTTCATCCTTAACCCTAACCATAATCCTACCCCTAAATCTAATTCTCAGACTTCTTGCTTTCTTAGAGTTTAGAAAGCCTGCAATCCTCCCATACCATGCGTGAAAGGAGGCTCTATCACTGTGTCCTGCATGGAACCCACGGGCCCATACCCAGATTATGATAGAGTGGGTTCCCGGTTACAATCCCAGCCCCCTAAACTCTCCCTGCCCGCCTAATGCAGACAAGGCCCGTGCGCTAAGCATAAACAATATCTTTAACAGATAACCCTAACCCTGAACATAACACCCAACCCTGTTCCTATTTCTCCCCTTAACACGTAAACCTCACCGTTCGCCTAACTTTAACCACTTATCCTAACGTTAATGCATAACCCATTTCCTGAGAACAACCCCTATCCCATAATTCTAACCCTATCTCCTAGTCATCACTGTGACACCTAATCCCTAACCCTAATTCTAAACCGCTAACCCTAACCGTAACCCTACCTACAACCCTAACACTGACAGTAACCCTTACTTCTAACCCCAACGCTATGCCTAACAAAAACCCTAACCCTTGACCCTAACCCTTCACCCTAACCCCTAAGCCTTACCCTAACCCTTCACCCTAATCCTAATCCTAACCATTAAACCTAACCCTAGCTCTTAAAGCTAACCCTAAAACTTACCCTCACGACTAGACCTAACCCTGACACTAACCTAACACCTAACGCTAACCAGAACCCCTAAAGCTAACCCTGAACCCTATCCCTAACCCTAGCAGTAAATTTTAACCCTAAACCTAAGCCCAACCCGTAACCCTAATCCTATCCTTTTACCCTAAAACTAACCCCTAAACCTAACCCCTATACCTCACCCTAACTCTAACCCCAATCCTAATTCTAACCATACCCCTTCATAAAACACTAACTCCTAACCGCTAACAATAACACTAACCAAAAACCATAATCACTAATCCCTAACCCTAACGCTTAACCTTTTCCCTGACCGTTAACCCTCACCCTAAATCTTAACACTGACCCTAACCTTTACCTTTAACTCTAAGCCTAACCCTTAACCCTACAGTAAGGAAGACCCTTAATGCTAATGGGATCCCTTATCCCTAACCCTAACACTACAGCTAAAAATAACCCTAACCTTGGATCCTTAAACCTAACCCCTAACACTTACTTTAACCCCAAACCCTAACCCTAATCCTAAGCATTAAACCTAACCCTATCTGTTAACCCTAACGCTAGCCCTTACCTTAACGCCTAGATCTATCCCTAAATCTAACCTACCGCCTAATCCTAACCTTAAGCCCTAATTCTAACACTAACCCTGAACCCTAAACCTACCCGTAACCCTTAACATAACCCTATCCGTGAACCTTAACCCTGACCCTAACCATTACCCGCACCCAAGCATTTAACCCTGACCCTAACCCTAATCCTTAATGATAACCCTAACACTAAACCCTAACCCTAAGCCCAACACTTAACCCTAATCCTATCCCTTAACCCTAACCCTAACCCTAACCCTAATGCTAACCCCTAAACGTAACCCTAACCGTGAACAGTAAACCTAACCCTAACCTCTAACACAAACCATAGCACATAACTCTAACCCTAAAACTAACCCTAACCCTAACCCTAACCCTAAACCCTAACACTTAACCTTAACCCTAAGCGTTAACTCTCACGCTAACCTTTAATCCTAACCCTAATCCTAATCTTCAACCCTAAACCTAACACTTAACCCTAACCCTGTACCAAAACATAACCCCTCATCTTAACCCTAACCTTAAACCTCAACCCTAAACCAAAGTGTAACCGTTCAATCTAAGAGTAACCTTTAACCCTAACCCTAATCCCTAACCATAAGCCCTCACCCTAACACTAAACTTCATCCTTAACCCTAACCATAACCCTAACCCTAAATCTAATTCTCAGACTTTTTGCTTTCTTAGAGTTTAGAAAGCCTGCAATCCTCCCATGCCATGCGTGAAAGGAGGCTCTGCCACAGTGTCCTGCATGAAACCCAGAGGCCCATACACTGCGTGCGGTAGAGTGGGTTCCCAGCGACCATCACAGACACCTAACTTTGCCTCCTAGGGCACACAGTGCCCGTGCCCTGAGCATAAACCCTACCCCTCACCCATAAGCCTAACCCACAACATAACACCTAACCCTGATCCTACTGCTCACCTTAACAGGTAAACCTCACCATAACCCTAACTTTAACCCCATATCTTAACGTTAATGCATGACACCCTGAGAACAAGCCCTATACCGTCATTATAACCCTACCTACTAGCTATAACCGTAACACCTAATCCCTAATTCTGAAGCGCCAACCCTAACCTTAACCCGACCAACAACACTAACACTAACCCTAACCCCTTACCCTAACCCTACGCCTAAAAGTAACCCTAACCGTTGATCCTTCGTCATAACCCCTAACCTTAACCCTAACCCTTAACCCTATTCCCAATCCTAACCATTAAACAGAACCCTAACTCTTAACCCTAACCCTAACCTTTACCCTAATGCCTAGAGATCTAACCCCAACACTGACCTACAGTTAACACTAACCCCAACCCCTAATGCTAACCTTAAACCTGAACCAAGCTCCTAACCCTTAACCCTAACACTATCCCTAACCCCTAAGCCTAACCTCAACTGTTAACACTCTAACCCTCACCCTGAATCCTAACCCTATCCCTTAACCCTAACCCCTAACCCTAACGCTAACTCCAACCCTAAACCTTACCCTGGCCCCCTAACCCAGACTTAACACCTTACCCCTAACACTAACTCTAACCCTAACCACTAATCCCTAGCACCTAACCCTGACTCGAAACCTAACCCCTAACACGAAAAACCCTAACCCCAACCCCAACCCTAATTCTCACACTACTTCCATTCCCAGAGTGAAGCAAGCCTACAATACAGGCATGCCATGTGTGAGATGAGGCTCCGCCTGAGTCCTGCATGGAGGTCCTGTCCCAAGGCCCAGGGAATGATGTTGTGCTTTCGTGGTGACTCCGACCGCACCCCTCTCACCGTAGATTAACCAGGTCCTGTGCCCTTAAACTGACCGCTAAAGCTAAGTCCTACCACCAACGCTAACCCCTGACCCTGAACCTAAGCCCCGAGCCTAAAGCCCAACATTAACTCTAGACCCTTACCCTAAACCTAATCCCTAACCCTAATGCTAACCCCTAAACCCAACCCTAACCGTGAACAGTAAACCTAACCCTAACCCCTAACACAAACCATAGCACATAACTCTAACCCTAAATCTAACCCTAAGCCTAACCGTAAACCCTAACTCTTAACCTTAACCCTAAGCGTTAACTCTCACGCTAACCTTTAATCCTAACCCTAATCCTAATCTTCAACCCTAAACCTAACACTTAACCCTAAACGTTTACCAAACACTAACCCCTCATCTTAACCCTAACCGTAAACCTCAACCCTAAACCGAACTGTAACCGTTAAACCTAAGAGTAACCTTTAACCCTAACCCTAATCCCTAACCTTAAGCCCTCACCCTAACATTAAACTTCATCCTTAACCCTAACCATAATCCTAACCCTAAATCTAATTCTCAGACTTCTTGCTTTCTTAGAGTTAAGAAAGCCTGCAATCCTCCCATGCCATGCGTGAAAGGAGGCTGTACCACTGTGTCCTGCATGAAACCCACGGGCCCATACCCAGAGTATGATAGAGTGGGTTCCCAGGTACAATCCCAGCCCCCTAAAATCCCCCCGCCCGCCCAGTGCAGACAGGGCCCGTGCCCTAAGCATAAACAATACCTTTAACAGATAACCCTAACCCTGAACATAACACCCAACCCTGTTCCTATTTCTCCCCTTAACACGTAAACCTCACCGTGAGCCTAACTTTAACCTCTTATCCTAACGTTAATGCATAACCCATTCCATGAGAACAACCCCTATCCCAAAATTCTAACCCTATCTCCTAGTCATCACTGGAACACCTAATCCCTAACCCTAATTCTAAACCGCTAACCCTAACCGGAACCCAACCTACAACCCTAACACTGACAGTAACCCTTACTTCTAACCCCAACGCTATGCCTAACAAAAACCCTAACCCTTCACCCAAACCCCTAAGCCTTACGCTAACCCTTAACCCTAATCCTAATCCTAACCATTAAACCTAACCCTACCTCTTAAAGCTAACCCTAAACCTTACCCTCACGACTAGACCTAACCCTGACACTAACCTAACACCTAACCCTAACCAGAACCCCTAAAGCTAACCCTGAACCCTATCCCTAACCCTAGCAGTAAACTTTAACCCTAAACCTAAGCCCAACCCATAACCCTAATCCTATCCTTTTACCCTAAAACTAACCCCTAAACCTAACCCCTATACCTAACCCTAACTCTAACCCCAATCCTAATTCTAACCATACCCCTTCATATAACACGAACTCCTAACCTCTAACCCTAACACTAACCAAAAACCCTAATCGCTAATCCCTAACCCTAACGCTTAACCTTTACCCTAACCGTTAACCCTCACCCTAATTCTTAACACTGACCCTAACCTTAACCTTTAACTCTAAGCCTAACCCTTAACCCTACAGTAAGGAAGACCCTTAATGCTAATGGGATCCCTTATCCCTGACCCTAACACTACAGCTAAAAATAACCCTAACCTTGGATCCTTAAACCTAACCCCTAACACTTACTTTAACCCCAAACCCTAACCCTAATCCTAAGCATTAAACCTAACCCTATCTCTTAACCCTAACCCTAGCCCTTACCCTAACGCCTAGTTCTAACCCTAAATCTAACCTCCCGACTAATCCTAAACTTAAGCCCTAATGCTAACGCTAACCCTGAACCCTAAACCTACCCGTAACCCTTAACATAACCCTATCCGTGAACCTTAACCCTGACCCTAACCATTACCCGCAACAAAGCATTTAACCCTGACCCTAACCCTAATCCTTAATGATAACCCTAACACTAAACCCTAACCCTAAGCCCAACACTTAACCCTAATCCTATCCCTTAACCCTAACCCTAACCCTAACCCTAATGCTAACCCCTAAACGTAACCCTAACCGTGAACAGTAAACCTAACCCTAACCTCTAACACAAACCATAGCACATAACTCTAACCCTAAAACTAACGCTAACCCTAATCCTAAACGTAAACCCTACCTCTTAACCTTAACCCTAAGCGTTAACTCTTACGCTAACCTTTATTCCTAACCCTAATACTAATCTTCAACCCTAAACCTAACACTTAATCCTAACCCTGTACCAAACCCTAACCCCTCATCTTAACCCTAACCTTAAACCTCAACCCTAAACCAAAGTGTAACCGTTAAATCTAAGAGTAACCTTTAACCCTAACCGTAATCCCTAAGCCTAAGCCCTCACCCTAACACTAAACTTCATCCTTAACCCAAACCATAACCCTAACCCTAAATCTAATTCTCAGACTTCTTGCTTTCTTAGAGTTTAGAAAGCCTGCAATCCTCCCATGCCATGCGTGAAAGGAGGCTCTGCCACAGTGGCCTGCATGAAACCCAGAGGCCCATACACTGCGTGCCGTAGAGTGGGTTCCCAGCGACCATCCCAGACACCTAACTTTGCCTCCTAGGGCATACAGGGCCCGTGCCTTAAGCATAAACCCTACCCCTCACCCATAAGCCTAACCCACAACATAACACCTAACCCTGATCCTACTGCTCACCTTAACAGGTAAACCTCACCATAACCCTAACTTTAACCCCATATCTTAACGTTAATGCATGACACCATGAGAACAAGCCCTATACCGTCATTAAAACCTAACTCCTAGCTATAACCGTAACACCTAATCCCTAATTCTGAAACGCCAACCCTAACCTTAACCCGACCAACAACACTAACACTAACCCTAACCCCTTACCCTAACCCTACGCCTAAAAGTAACCCTAACCGTTGATCCTTCGTCATAACCCCTAACCTTAACCCTAACCCTTAACCCTATTCCCAATCCTAACCATTAAACAGAACCCTAACTCTTAACCCTAACCCTAACCTTTACCCTAATGCCTAGAGATCTAACCCCAACACTGACCTACAGTTAACACTAACCCCAACCCCTAATGCTAACCTTAAACCTGAACCAAGCTCCTAACCGTTAACCCTAACACTATCCCTAACCCCTAAACCTAACCCCAACTGTTAACCCTCTAACCCTCACCCTGAATCCTAACCCTATCCCTTAACCCTAACCCCTAACCCTAACGCTAACTCCAACCCTAAACCTTACCCTGGCCCCCTAACCCAGACTTAACACCTTACCCCTAACACTAACTCTAACCCTAACCACTAATCCCTAGCACCTAACCCTGACTCGAAACCTAACCCCTAACACGAAAAACCCTAACCCCAACCCCAACCCTAATTCTCACACTACTTCCATTCCCAGAGTGAAGCAAGCCTACAATACAGCCATGCCATGTGTGAGATGAGGCTCCGCCTGAGTCCTGCATGGAGGTCCTGTCCCAAGGCCCAGGGAATGATGTTGTGCTTTCGTGGTGACTCCGACCGCACCCCTCTCACCGTAGATTAACCAGGTCCTGTGCCCATAAACTGACCGCTAAAGCTAAGCCCTACCACCAACGCTAACCCCTGACCCTGAACCTAAGCCCCAAGCCTAAGGCCCAACATTAACTCTAGACCCTTACCCTAAACCTAATCCCTAACCCTAATGCTAAACCCTAAACCCAACCCTAACCGTGAACAGTAAACTTAACCCTAACCCCTAACACAAACCATAGCACATAACTCTAACCCTAAATCTAACCCTAAGCCTAACCGTAAACCCTAACTCTTAACCTTAACCCTAAGCGTTAACTCTCACGCTAACCTTTAATCCTAACCCTAATCCTAATCTTCAACCCTAAACCTAACACTTAACCCTAAACGTCTACCAAACCCTAACCCCTCATCTTAACCCTAACCGTAAACCTCAACCCTAAACCGAACTGTAACCGTTAAACCTAAGAGTAACCTTTAACCCTAACCCTAATCCCTAACCTTAAGCCCTCACCCTAACACTAAACTTCATCCTTAACCCTAACCAGAATCCTAACCCTAAATCTCATTCTCAGACTTCTTGCTTTCTTAGAGTTTAGAAAGCCTGCAATCCTCCCATGCCATGCGTGAAAGGAGGCTGTACCACTGTGTCCTGCATGAAACCCACGGGCCCATACCCAGAGTATGATAGAGTGGGTTCCCGGGTACAATCCCAGGCCCCTAAATTCCCCCCGCCCGCCTAATGCAGACAGGGCCCGTGCGCTAAGCATAAACACTACTTTTAACAGATAACCCTAACCCTGAACATAACACCCAACCCTGTTCCTATTTCTCCCCTTAACACGTAAACCTCACCGTGAGCCTAACTTTAACCTCTTATCCTAACGTTAATGCATAACCCATTCCCTGAGAACAACCCCTATCCCATAATTCTAACCCTATCTCCTAGTCATCACTGGAACACCTAATCCCTAACCCTAATTCTAAAGCACTAACCCTAACCGGAACCCTACCTACAACCCTAACACTGACAGTAACCCTTACTTCTAACCCCAACGCTATGCCTAACAAAAACCCTAACCCTTCACCCAAACCCCTAAGCCTTACGCTAACCCTTCACCCTAATCCTAATCCTAACCATTAAACCTAACCCTAGCTCTTAAAGCTAACCCTAAACCTTACCCTCACGACTAGACCTAACCCTGACACTAACCTAACACCTAACCCTAACCAGAACCCCTAAAGCTAACCCTGAACTCTATCCCTAACCCTAGCAGTAAACTTTAACCCTAAACCTAAGCCCAACGCATAACCCTAATCCTATCCTTTTACCCTAAAACTAACCCCTAAACCTAACCCCTATACCTAACCCTAACTCTAACCCCAATCCTAATTCTAACCATACCCCTTCATAAAACACGAACTCCTAACCGCTAACCCTAACACTAACCAAAAACCCTAATCGCTAATCCCTAACCCTAACGCTTAACCTTTACCCTAACCGTTAACCCTCACCCTAATTCTTAACACTGACCCTAACCTTAACCTTTAACTCTAAGCCTAACCCTTAACCCTACAGTAAGGAAGACCCTTAATGCTAATGGGATCCCTTTTCCCTAACCCTAACACTACAGCTAAAAATAACCCTAACCTTTGATCCTTAAACCTAACCCCTAACACTTACTTTAACCCCAAACCCTAACCCTAATCCTAAGCATTAAACCTAACCCTATCTCTTAACCCTAACGCTAGCCCTTACCCTAACGCCTAGTTCTAACCCTAAATCTAACCTCCCGCCTAATCCTAACCTTAAGCCCTAATGCTAACGCTAACCCTGAACCCTAAACCTACCCGTAACCCTTAACACTAACCCTATCCGTGAACCTTAACCCTGAACCTAACCATTACCCGCACCCAAGCATTTAACCCTGACCCTAACCCTAATCCTTAATGATAACCCTAACACTAAACCCTAACCCTAAGCCCAACACTTAACCCTAATGCTATCCCTTAACCCTAACCCTAACCCTAATGCTAACCCCTAAACGTAACCCTAACCGTGAACAGTAAACCTAACCCTAACCTCTAACACAAACCATAGCACATAACTCTAACCCTAAAACTAACCCTAACCCTAACCTTAACCCTAACCCTAAACCCTAACACTTAACCTTAACCCTAAGCGTTAACTCTCACGCTAACCTTTAATCCTAACCCTAATCCTAATCTTCAACCCTAAACCTAACACTTAACCCTAACCCTGTACCAAACCCTAACCCCTCATCTTAACCCTAACCTTAAACCTCAACCCTAAACCAAAGTGTAACCGTTAAATCTAAGAGTAACCTTTAACCCTAACCGTAATCCCTAAGCCTAAGCCCTCACCCTAACACTAAACTTCATCCTTAACCCTAACCATAACCCTAACCCTAAATCTAATTCTCAGACTTCTTGCTTTCTTAGAGTTTAGAAAGCCTGCAATCCTCCCACGCCATGTGTGAAAGGAGGCTCTGCCACAGTGTCCTGCATGAAACCCAGAGGCCCATACACTGCGTGCGGTAGAGTGGGTTCCCAGCGACCATCACAGACACCTAACTTTGCCTCCTAGGGCATACAGGGCCCGTGCCCTAAGCATAAACCCTACCCCTCACCCATAAGCCTAACCCACAACATAACACCTAACCCTGATCCTACTGCTCACCTTAACAGGTAAACCTCACCATAACCCTAACTTTAACCCCATATCTTAACGTTAATGCATGACACCCTGAGAACAAGCCCTATACCGTCATTATAACCCTACCTACTAGCTATAACCGTAACACCTAATCCCTAATTCTGAAGCGCCAACCCTAACCTTAACCCGACCAACAACACTAACACTAACCCTAACCCCTTACCCTAACCCTACGCCTAAAAGTAACCCTAACCGTTGATCCTTCGTCATAACCCCTAACCTTAACCCTAACCCTTAACCCTATTCCCAATCCTAACCATTAAACAGAACCCTAACTCTTAACCCTAACCCTAACCTTTACCCTAATGCCTAGAGATCTAACCCCAACACTGACCTACAGTTAACACTAACCCCAACCCCTAATGCTAACCTTAAACCTGAACCAAGCTCCTAACCCTTAACCCTAACACTATCCCTAACCCCTAAGCCTAACCTCAACTGTTAACACTCTAACCCTCACCCTGAATCCTAACCCTATCCCTTAACCCTAACCCCTAACCCTAACGCTAACTCCAACCCTAAACCTTTCCCTGGCCCCCTAACCCAGACTTAACACCTTACCCCTAACACTAACTCTACCCCTAACCACTAATCCCTAGCACCTAACCCTGACTCGAAACCTAACCCCTAACACGAAAAACCCTAACCCCAACCCCAACCCTAATTCTCACACTACTTCCATTCCCAGAGTGAAGCAAGCCTACAATACAGGCATGCCATGTGTGAGATGAGGCTCCGCCTGAGTCCTGCATGGAGGTCCTGTCCCAAGGCCCAGGGAATGATGTTGTGCTTTCGTGGTGACTCCGACCGCACCCCTCTCACCGTAGATTAACCAGGTCCTGTGCCCTTAAACTGACCGCTAAAGCTAAGTCCTACCACCAACGCTAACCCCTGGCCCTGAACCTAAGCCCCGAGCCTAAAGCCCAACATTAACTCTAGACCCTTACCCTAAACCTAATCCCTAACCCTAATGCTAACCCCTAAACCCAACCCTAACCGTGAACAGTAAACCTAACCCTAACCTCTAACATAAACCATAGCACATAACTCTAACCCTAAAACTAACCCTAACCCTAACCATAACCCTAAACCCTAAATCTTTTTTTTTTTTTTTTTTTTTGAGAGAGTCTCACTCTGTTGCCCAAGATAGAGTGAGTGCCGTGGCATCAGCCCAGCTCACAGCAACCTCAGACTCCTGAGCTCAAGGAATCCTCCTGTCTCAGTCTCCCGAGCAGCTGGGACTACAGGCATGCGCCACCATGGCCGGCTAATTTTTTTCTATATATATTTTTAGCTGTCCATATAATTTCTTTCTATTTTTAGTACAGATGGGGTCTCGCTCTTGCTCAGGCTGGTCTTGAACTCCTGAGCTCAAACGATCCACCCACCTCGGCCTCCCAGAGTGGTAGGATTACAGGCGTGAGCCACCGCGCCCGGCCCTAAACCCTAACTCTTAACCTTAACACTAAGCGTTCACTCTCATGCTAACCTTTAATCCTAACCCTAATCCTAATCTTCAACCCTAAACCTAACACTTAACCCTAACCCTGTACCAAACCGTAACCCCTAATCTTAACCCTAACCGTAAACCTCAACCCTAAACCAAAGTGTAACCGTTAAATCTAAGAGTAACCTTTAACCCTAACCCTAACCCTAACCCTAACCCTAACCTCTAACCCTAACACTAACCAAAAACCCTAATCGCTAATCCCTAACCCTAATGCTTAACCTTTACCCTCACCGTTAACCCTCACCCTAATTCTTAACACTGACCATAACCTTAACCTTTAACTCTAAGCCTAACCCTTAACCCTACAGTAAGGAAGACCCTTAATGCTAATGGGATCCCTTTTCCCTAACCCTAACACTACAGCTAAAAATAACCCTAACCTTTGATCCTTAAACCTATCCCCTAACACTTACTTTAACCCCAAACCCTAACCCTAATCCTAAGCATTAAACCTAAACCTCTCTCTTAAACCTAACCCTAGTCCTTACCCTAACGCCTAGTTCTAACCCTAAATCTAACCTCCCGCCTAATCCTAACCTTAAGCCCTAATGCTAACGCTAACCCTGAACCCTAAACCTACCCGTAACCCTTAACACTAACCCTATCCGTGAACCTTAACTCTGACCCTAAACATTACCCGCACCCAAGCATTTAACCCTGACCCTAACCCTAATCCTTAATGCTAACCCTAACACTAAACCCTAACCCTAAGCCCAACACTTAACCCTAATCCTATCCCTTAACCCTAACCCTAATGCTAACCCCTAAACGTAACCCTAACCGTGAACAGTAAACCTAACCCTAACCTCTAACACAAACCATAGCACATAACTCTAATCCTAAAACTAACCCTAACCCTAACCCTAACCCTAAACCCTAACTCTTAACCTTAACCCTAAGCGTTAACTCTCACGCTAACCTATAATCTTAACGCTAATCCTAATCTTCAACCCTAAATCTAACACTTAATCCTAACACTGTACCAAACCCTAACCCCTCATCTTAACCCTAACCTTAAACCTCAACCCTAAACCAAAGTGTAAACGTTAAATCTCAGAGTAACCTTTAACCCTATCCGTAATCCCTAAGCCTAAGCCCTCACCCTAACACTAAACTTCATCCTTAACCCTAACCATAACCCTAACCCTAAATCTAATTCTCAGACATCTTGCTTTCTTAGAGTTTAGAAAGCCTGCAATCCTCCCACGCCATGCGTGAAAGGAGGCTCTGCCACAGTTTCCTGCATGAAACCCAGAGGCCCATACACTGCGTGCCGTAGAGTGGGTTCCCAGCGACCATCCCAGACACCTAACTTTGCCTCCTAGGGCATACAGGGCCCGTGCCTTAAGCATAAACCCTACCCCTCACCCATAAGCCTAACCCACAACATAACACCTAACCCTGATCCTACTGCTCACCTTAACAGGTAAACCTCACCATAACCCTAACTTTAACCCCATATCTTAACGTTAATGCATGACACCATGAGAACAAGCCCTATACCGTCATTAAAACCTAACTCCTAGCTATAACCGTAACACCTAATCCCTAATTCTGAAACGCCAACCCTAACCTTAACCCGACCAACAACACTAACACTAACCCTAACCCCTTACCCTAACCCTACGCCTAAAAGTAACCCTAACCGTTGATCCTTCGTCATAACCCCTAACCTTAACCCTAACCCTTAACCCTATTCCCAATCCTAACCATTAAACAGAACCCTAACTCTTAACCCTAACCCTAACCTTTACCCTAATGCCTAGAGATCTAACCCCAACACTGACCTACAGTTAACACTAACCCCAACCCCTAATGCTAACCTTAAACCTGAACCAAGCTCCTAACCGTTAACCCTAACACTATCCCTAACCCCTAAACCTAACCCCAACTGTTAACCCTCTAACCCTCACCCTGAATCCTAACCCTATCCCTTAACCCTAACCCCTAACCCTAACGCTAACTCCAACCCTAAACCTTACCCTGGCCCCCTAACCCAGACTTAACACCTTACCCCTAACACTAACTCTAACCCTAACCACTAATCCCTAGCACCTAACCCTGACTCGAAACCTAACCCCTAACACGAAAAACCCTAACCCCAACCCCAACCCTAATTCTCACACTACTTCCATTCCCAGAGTGAAGCAAGCCTACAATACAGCCATGCCATGTGTGAGATGAGGCTCCGCCTGAGTCCTGCATGGAGGTCCTGTCCCAAGGCCCAGGGAATGATGTTGTGCTTTCGTGGTGACTCCGACCGCACCCCTCTCACCGTAGATTAACCAGGTCCTGTGCCCATAAACTGACCGCTAAAGCTAAGCCCTACCACCAACGCTAACCCCTGACCCTGAACCTAAGCCCCAAGCCTAAGGCCCAACATTAACTCTAGACCCTTACCCTAAACCTAATCCCTAACCCTAATGCTAAACCCTAAACCCAACCCTAACCGTGAACAGTAAACTTAACCCTAACCCCTAACACAAACCATAGCACATAACTCTAACCCTAAATCTAACCCTAAGCCTAACCGTAAACCCTAACTCTTAACCTTAACCCTAAGCGTTAACTCTCACGCTAACCTTTAATCCTAACCCTAATCCTAATCTTCAACCCTAAACCTAACACTTAACCCTAAACGTCTACCAAACCCTAACCCCTCATCTTAACCCTAACCGTAAACCTCAACCCTAAACCGAACTGTAACCGTTAAACCTAAGAGTAACCTTTAACCCTAACCCTAATCCCTAACCTTAAGCCCTCACCCTAACACTAAACTTCATCCTTAACCCTAACCAGAATCCTAACCCTAAATCTCATTCTCAGACTTCTTGCTTTCTTAGAGTTTAGAAAGCCTGCAATCCTCCCATGCCATGCGTGAAAGGAGGCTGTACCACTGTGTCCTGCATGAAACCCACGGGCCCATACCCAGAGTATGATAGAGTGGGTTCCCGGGTACAATCCCAGGCCCCTAAATTCCCCCCGCCCGCCTAATGCAGACAGGGCCCGTGCGCTAAGCATAAACACTACTTTTAACAGATAACCCTAACCCTGAACATAACACCCAACCCTGTTCCTATTTCTCCCCTTAACACGTAAACCTCACCGTGAGCCTAACTTTAACCTCTTATCCTAACGTTAATGCATAACCCATTCCCTGAGAACAACCCCTATCCCATAATTCTAACCCTATCTCCTAGTCATCACTGGAACACCTAATCCCTAACCCTAATTCTAAAGCACTAACCCTAACCGGAACCCTACCTACAACCCTAACACTGACAGTAACCCTTACTTCTAACCCCAACGCTATGCCTAACAAAAACCCTAACCCTTCACCCAAACCCCTAAGCCTTACGCTAACCCTTCACCCTAATCCTAATCCTAACCATTAAACCTAACCCTAGCTCTTAAAGCTAACCCTAAACCTTACCCTCACGACTAGACCTAACCCTGACACTAACCTAACACCTAACCCTAACCAGAACCCCTAAAGCTAACCCTGAACTCTATCCCTAACCCTAGCAGTAAACTTTAACCCTAAACCTAAGCCCAACGCATAACCCTAATCCTATCCTTTTACCCTAAAACTAACCCCTAAACCTAACCCCTATACCTAACCCTAACTCTAACCCCAATCCTAATTCTAACCATACCCCTTCATAAAACACGAACTCCTAACCGCTAACCCTAACACTAACCAAAAACCCTAATCGCTAATCCCTAACCCTAACGCTTAACCTTTACCCTAACCGTTAACCCTCACCCTAATTCTTAACACTGACCCTAACCTTAACCTTTAACTCTAAGCCTAACCCTTAACCCTACAGTAAGGAAGACCCTTAATGCTAATGGGATCCCTTTTCCCTAACCCTAACACTACAGCTAAAAATAACCCTAACCTTTGATCCTTAAACCTAACCCCTAACACTTACTTTAACCCCAAACCCTAACCCTAATCCTAAGCATTAAACCTAACCCTATCTCTTAACCCTAACGCTAGCCCTTACCCTAACGCCTAGTTCTAACCCTAAATCTAACCTCCCGCCTAATCCTAACCTTAAGCCCTAATGCTAACGCTAACCCTGAACCCTAAACCTACCCGTAACCCTTAACACTAACCCTATCCGTGAACCTTAACCCTGAACCTAACCATTACCCGCACCCAAGCATTTAACCCTGACCCTAACCCTAATCCTTAATGATAACCCTAACACTAAACCCTAACCCTAAGCCCAACACTTAACCCTAATGCTATCCCTTAACCCTAACCCTAACCCTAATGCTAACCCCTAAACGTAACCCTAACCGTGAACAGTAAACCTAACCCTAACCTCTAACACAAACCATAGCACATAACTCTAACCCTAAAACTAACCCTAACCCTAACCTTAACCCTAACCCTAAACCCTAACACTTAACCTTAACCCTAAGCGTTAACTCTCACGCTAACCTTTAATCCTAACCCTAATCCTAATCTTCAACCCTAAACCTAACACTTAACCCTAACCCTGTACCAAACCCTAACCCCTCATCTTAACCCTAACCTTAAACCTCAACCCTAAACCAAAGTGTAACCGTTAAATCTAAGAGTAACCTTTAACCCTAACCGTAATCCCTAAGCCTAAGCCCTCACCCTAACACTAAACTTCATCCTTAACCCTAACCATAACCCTAACCCTAAATCTAATTCTCAGACTTCTTGCTTTCTTAGAGTTTAGAAAGCCTGCAATCCTCCCACGCCATGTGTGAAAGGAGGCTCTGCCACAGTGTCCTGCATGAAACCCAGAGGCCCATACACTGCGTGCGGTAGAGTGGGTTCCCAGCGACCATCACAGACACCTAACTTTGCCTCCTAGGGCATACAGGGCCCGTGCCCTAAGCATAAACCCTACCCCTCACCCATAAGCCTAACCCACAACATAACACCTAACCCTGATCCTACTGCTCACCTTAACAGGTAAACCTCACCATAACCCTAACTTTAACCCCATATCTTAACGTTAATGCATGACACCCTGAGAACAAGCCCTATACCGTCATTATAACCCTACCTACTAGCTATAACCGTAACACCTAATCCCTAATTCTGAAGCGCCAACCCTAACCTTAACCCGACCAACAACACTAACACTAACCCTAACCCCTTACCCTAACCCTACGCCTAAAAGTAACCCTAACCGTTGATCCTTCGTCATAACCCCTAACCTTAACCCTAACCCTTAACCCTATTCCCAATCCTAACCATTAAACAGAACCCTAACTCTTAACCCTAACCCTAACCTTTACCCTAATGCCTAGAGATCTAACCCCAACACTGACCTACAGTTAACACTAACCCCAACCCCTAATGCTAACCTTAAACCTGAACCAAGCTCCTAACCCTTAACCCTAACACTATCCCTAACCCCTAAGCCTAACCTCAACTGTTAACACTCTAACCCTCACCCTGAATCCTAACCCTATCCCTTAACCCTAACCCCTAACCCTAACGCTAACTCCAACCCTAAACCTTTCCCTGGCCCCCTAACCCAGACTTAACACCTTACCCCTAACACTAACTCTACCCCTAACCACTAATCCCTAGCACCTAACCCTGACTCGAAACCTAACCCCTAACACGAAAAACCCTAACCCCAACCCCAACCCTAATTCTCACACTACTTCCATTCCCAGAGTGAAGCAAGCCTACAATACAGGCATGCCATGTGTGAGATGAGGCTCCGCCTGAGTCCTGCATGGAGGTCCTGTCCCAAGGCCCAGGGAATGATGTTGTGCTTTCGTGGTGACTCCGACCGCACCCCTCTCACCGTAGATTAACCAGGTCCTGTGCCCTTAAACTGACCGCTAAAGCTAAGTCCTACCACCAACGCTAACCCCTGGCCCTGAACCTAAGCCCCGAGCCTAAAGCCCAACATTAACTCTAGACCCTTACCCTAAACCTAATCCCTAACCCTAATGCTAACCCCTAAACCCAACCCTAACCGTGAACAGTAAACCTAACCCTAACCTCTAACATAAACCATAGCACATAACTCTAACCCTAAAACTAACCCTAACCCTAACCATAACCCTAAACCCTAAATCTTTTTTTTTTTTTTTTTTTTTTGAGAGAGTCTCACTCTGTTGCCCAAGATAGAGTGAGTGCCGTGGCATCAGCCCAGCTCACAGCAACCTCAGACTCCTGAGCTCAAGGAATCCTCCTGTCTCAGTCTCCCGAGCAGCTGGGACTACAGGCATGCGCCACCATGGCCGGCTAATTTTTTTCTATATATATTTTTAGCTGTCCATATAATTTCTTTCTATTTTTAGTACAGATGGGGTCTCGCTCTTGCTCAGGCTGGTCTTGAACTCCTGAGCTCAAACGATCCACCCACCTCGGCCTCCCAGAGTGGTAGGATTACAGGCGTGAGCCACCGCGCCCGGCCCTAAACCCTAACTCTTAACCTTAACACTAAGCGTTCACTCTCATGCTAACCTTTAATCCTAACCCTAATCCTAATCTTCAACCCTAAACCTAACACTTAACCCTAACCCTGTACCAAACCGTAACCCCTAATCTTAACCCTAACCGTAAACCTCAACCCTAAACCAAAGTGTAACCGTTAAATCTAAGAGTAACCTTTAACCCTAACCCTAACCCTAACCCTAACCCTAACCTCTAACCCTAACACTAACCAAAAACCCTAATCGCTAATCCCTAACCCTAATGCTTAACCTTTACCCTCACCGTTAACCCTCACCCTAATTCTTAACACTGACCATAACCTTAACCTTTAACTCTAAGCCTAACCCTTAACCCTACAGTAAGGAAGACCCTTAATGCTAATGGGATCCCTTTTCCCTAACCCTAACACTACAGCTAAAAATAACCCTAACCTTTGATCCTTAAACCTATCCCCTAACACTTACTTTAACCCCAAACCCTAACCCTAATCCTAAGCATTAAACCTAAACCTCTCTCTTAAACCTAACCCTAGTCCTTACCCTAACGCCTAGTTCTAACCCTAAATCTAACCTCCCGCCTAATCCTAACCTTAAGCCCTAATGCTAACGCTAACCCTGAACCCTAAACCTACCCGTAACCCTTAACACTAACCCTATCCGTGAACCTTAACTCTGACCCTAAACATTACCCGCACCCAAGCATTTAACCCTGACCCTAACCCTAATCCTTAATGCTAACCCTAACACTAAACCCTAACCCTAAGCCCAACACTTAACCCTAATCCTATCCCTTAACCCTAACCCTAATGCTAACCCCTAAACGTAACCCTAACCGTGAACAGTAAACCTAACCCTAACCTCTAACACAAACCATAGCACATAACTCTAATCCTAAAACTAACCCTAACCCTAACCCTAACCCTAAACCCTAACTCTTAACCTTAACCCTAAGCGTTAACTCTCACGCTAACCTATAATCTTAACGCTAATCCTAATCTTCAACCCTAAATCTAACACTTAATCCTAACACTGTACCAAACCCTAACCCCTCATCTTAACCCTAACCTTAAACCTCAACCCTAAACCAAAGTGTAAACGTTAAATCTCAGAGTAACCTTTAACCCTATCCGTAATCCCTAAGCCTAAGCCCTCACCCTAACACTAAACTTCATCCTTAACCCTAACCATAACCCTAACCCTAAATCTAATTCTCAGACATCTTGCTTTCTTAGAGTTTAGAAAGCCTGCAATCCTCCCACGCCATGCGTGAAAGGAGGCTCTGCCACAGTTTCCTGCATGAAACCCAGAGGCCCATACACTGCGTGCGGTAGAGTGGGTTCCCAGCGACCATCACAGACACCTAACTTTGCCTCCTAGGGCATACAGGGCCCGTGCCCTAAGCATAAACCCTACCCCTCACCCATAAGCCTAACCCACAACATAACACCTAACCCTGATCCTACTGCTCACCTTAACAGGTAAACCTCACCATAACCCTAACTTTAACCCCATATCTTAACGTTAATGCATGACACCCTGAGAACAAGCCCTATACCGTCATTATAACCCTACCTACTAGCTATAACCGTAACACCTAATCCCTAATTCTGAAGCGCCAACCCTAACCTTAACCCGACCAACAACACTAACACTAACCCTAACCCCTTACCCTAACCCTACGCCTAAAAGTAACCCTAACCGTTGATCCTTCGTCATAACCCCTAACCTTAACCCTAACCCTTAACCCTATTCCCAATCCTAACCATTAAACAGAACCCTAACTCTTAACCCTAACCCTAACCTTTACCCTAATGCCTAGAGATCTAACCCCAACACTTACCTACAGTTAACACTAACCCCAACCCCTAATGCTAACCTTAAACCTGAACCAAGCTCCTAACCCTTAACCCTAACACTATCCATAACCCCTAAGCCTAACCCCAACTGTTAACCCTCTAACCCTCACCCTGAATCCTAACCCTATCCCTTAACACTAAACCCTAACCCTAACGCTAACTCCAACCCTAAACCTTACCCTGGCCCCCTAACCCAGACTTAACACCTTACCCCTAACACTAACTCTAACCCTAACCACTAATCCCTAGCACCTAACCCTGACTCGAAACCTAACCCCTAACACGAAAAACCCTAACCCCAACCCCAACCCTAATTCTCACACTACTTCCATTCCCAGAGTGAAGCAAGCCTACAATACAGCCATGCCATGTGTGAGATGAGGCTCCGCCTGAGTCCTGCATGGAGGTCCTGTCCCAAGGCCCAGGGAATGATGTTGTGCTTTCGTGGTGGCTCCAACCGCACCCCTCTCACCGTAGATTAACCAGGTCCTGTGCCCTTAAACTGACCGCTAAAGCTAAGCCCTACCACCAACGCTAACCCCTGACCCTGAACCTAAGCCCCGAGCCTAAAGCCCAACATTAACTCTAGACCCTTACCCTAAACCTAATCCCTAACCCTAATGCTAACTCCTAAACCCAACCCTAACCGTGAACAGTAAACTTAACCCTAACCCCTAACACAAACCATAGCACATAACTCTAACCCTAAATCTAACCCTAAGCCTAACCGTAAACCCTAACTCTTAACCTTAACCCTAAGCGTTAACTCTCAGGCTAACCTTTAATCCTAACCCTAATCCTAATCTTCAACCCTAAACCTAACACTTAACCCTAAACGTCTACCAAACCCTAACCCCTCATCTTAACCCTAACCGTAAACCTCAACCCTAAACCGAACTGTAACCGTTAAACCTAAGAGTAACCTTTAACCCTAACCCTAATCCCTAACCTTAAGCCCTCACCCTAACACTAAACTTCATCCATAACCCTAACCATAATGCTAACCCTAAATCTAATTCTCAGACTTCTTGCTTTCTTAGAGTTTAGAAAGCCTGCCATCCTCCCATGCCATGCGTGAAAGGAGGCTCTACCACTGTGTCCTGCATGAAACCCACGGGCCCATACCCAGAGTATGATAGAGTGGGTTCCCGGGTACAATCCCAGCCCCCTAAACTCCCCCCGCCCGCCTAATGCAGACAGGGCCCGTGCGCTAAGCTTAAACAATACCTCTAACAGATAACCCTAACCCTGAACATAACACCCAACCCTGTTCTTATTTCTCCCTTTAACACGTAAACCTCACCGTGAGCCTAACTTTAACCTCTTATCCTAACGTTAATGCATAACCCATTCCCTGAGAACAACCCCTATCCCATAATTCTAACCCTATCTCCTAGTCATCACTGGAACACCTAATCCCTAACCCTAATTCTAAACCGCTAACCCTAACCGGAACCCTACCTACAACCCTAACACTGACAGTAACCCTTACTTCTAACCCCAACGCTATGCCTAACAAAAACCCTAACCCTTCACCCAAACCCCTAAGCCTTACCCTAACCCTTAACCCTAATCCTAATCCTAACCATTAAACCTAACCCTAGCTCTTAAAGCTAACCCTAAACCTTACCCTCACGACTAGACCTAAGCCTGACACTAACCTAACACCTAACCCTAACCAGAACCCCTAAAGCTAACCCTGAACCCTATCCCTAACCCTAGCAGTAAACTTTAACCCTAAACCTAAGCCCAACCCATAACCCTAATCCTATCCTTTTACCCTAAAACTAACCCCTAAACCTAACCCCTATACCTAACCCTAACTCTAACCCCAATCCTAATTCTAACCATACCCCTTCATAAAACACGAACTCCTAACCGCTAACCCTAACACTAACCAAAAACCCTAATCGCTAATCCCTAACCCTAACGCTTAACCTTTACCCTAACCGTTAACCCTCACCCTAATTCTTAACACTGACCCTAACCTTAACTTTTAACTCTAAGCCTAACCCTTAACCCTACAGTAAGGAAGACCCTTAATGCTAATGGGATCCCTTTTCCCTAACCCTAACACTACAGCTAAAAATAACCCTAACCTTTGATCCTTAAACCTATCCCCTAACACTTACTTTAACCCCAAACCCTAACCCTAATCCTAAGCATTAAACCTAACCCTATCTCTTAACCCTAACGCTAGCCCTTACCCTAACGCTTAGATCTAACCCTAAATCTAACCTCCTGCCTAATCCTAACCTTAAGCCCTAATGCTAACTCTAACCCTGAACCCTAAACCTACCCATAACCCTTAACACTAACGCTATCCGTAAACCTTAACCCTGACCCTAACCATTACCCGCACCCAAGCATTTAACCCTGACCCTAACCCTAATCCTTAATGATAACGCTAACACTAAACCCTAACCCTAAGCCCAACACTTAACCATAATACTATCCTTTAACCCTAAGCCTAACCCTAACCCCTAACGCTAAACCTAACCCTAACCGCAACCCTAACCCTCAATCTTGAAACTTACCATTAACCCTGACACTAACCCTTAACCCTTACCCTACTCCTAATCCTTATCCATAAGGCTAATACTGAAGCCTAACCCTGTGCCAAACGCTAAACCCAAACCTTAACCCTAACCCTGAATCTTAAACGTAAACCTAACTGTAACTGTTAAACCTAACACTAACATTTAACCCTAACACCTAACCCTAAGACTCCACCCTAACACTAATCTTCATCCCTAAACATTACCATAATCCTACCCCTAAATCTAATTCTCAGACTTCTTGCTTTCTCAGAGTTTAGAAAGCCTACAATCCTCCCATGCCATGAGTTAAAGGGTGCTCTGCCACTGTGTCCTGCATGAAACCCAGGAATCCACACCCAGCGTTCAATAGAGTGTGTTCCCGGGGACAATCCTATCCCCCTAACTCCCACCCGCCGCCCAGTGCAGACAGGGCCTGTACGCTAAGTATAAGCACTGCCCCTAACAGATAACCCTCACCCTGAACATAACACCTAACCATGATCCTATTCCTAAACGTAAACCATAAACCTCCCCGTAATGCTAACTTATCCCCTTAAATTAACGTTAATGCATAACACCCTGAGAAGAAGCCCTATCCCATAATTCTAATCCTAAACCATAGTCATAACCATAACACCTCATCCCTATTTCTAAAATGAAAACCCTAACTTTCACCCTACCACAACCCTAACCCTAACCCTATCCCCTAACCCTAAGCCCTCACCCTATCACTAATCTTCATCCCTAAACCGTGCCGTAATTTTAACCCTAAATCTAATTCTCAGACTTCTTGTTTTCTCAGAGTTTTGAAAGCCTACAATCCTACTAAGCCATGCATGAAAGCCGGCTCTGCCACAGTGCCCAGCATGAAACCCAGAGGCCCATACACTGCGTGGGATAGAGTGTGTTCTCAGCGACCATCACAGACTCCTAACTTCGCCTCCTAGTGCATACAGGGCCCATGCCCTAAGCATAAACCCTACCCGTCTCCCATAACCCTAACCCAGAACATAACACCTAACCCTGATCCTACTGCTCACCTCAACACGTAAACCTCACCGTAACCCTAAGTTCAACCCGTTATCTTAACGTTAATGCATGACACCCTGAGAACAAGCCTATACCGTAATTCTAACCCTAACTCCTAGCCATAACCATAACACCTAATCCCTAATTCTGAAACGCCAACCCTAACCTTAACCCTACCAACACTAACCCTATCCCTAACTCTTAACCATAACACTAACCTTTACCCTAATGCCTAGAGATTTAACCCCAACACTGACCTACAGTTACACTAACCCTACCCTCTAATGCTAACCTTAAACCTGAACCATAAACCTA